>NC_056729.1:1881735556-1881869782 GCF_019279795.1 Protopterus annectens
CCCTTTTTTGGTAATAGTTCTAGCGGGCCCGGGTGTCTGGTAATAGTTCTAGCTGTCCCGGGTGTCTGGTAATAGTTCTAGCTGTCCCGGGGGACAATAAGGGCTTGTGCTACATAGTCCCGGGGGGGTACAATAAGGGCTTGTGTCTAGATATCCCGGGTGACAATAAGGGCTTGTGCTACATAGTCCCGGGGGGGTACAAAAGGGCTTGTGCTACAAGTCCTGGGTGTACAATAAGGGCTTGTGTTACAAGTCCCGGGGGGGTACAAAAGGGCTTGTGCTACAGTAGTCCCGGGGGGGTACAATAAGGGCTTGTGCTACATAGTCCCGGGGGGGTACAATAAGGGCTTGTGCACATAGTCCCGGGGGGGTACAATAAGGGCTTGTGCTACAGTATTGGGGGGGTACAATAAGGGCTTGTGCTACAAAATACCTGGTGCTACAAAAGGGCTTGTGCTACAAAATACCCGGGGGGGTACAATAAGGGCTTGTGTCTAGATATCCCGGGTGACAATAAGGGCTTGTGCTACAAGTCCCGGGGGGGTACAATAAGGGCTTGCTACAATACGGTTACAATAAGGTAACTATGCTGTCTGAGCAGTAGTCCTGGGTGCTACAATAAGGTAACTATGCTGTGTGAGCAGTAGTCCTGGGTGCTACAATAAGGTAACTATGCTGTCTGAGCAGTAGTCCTGGGTGCTACAATAAGGTAACTATGCTGTCTGAGCAGTAGTCCTGGGTGCTACAATAAGGTAACTATGCTGTCTGAGCAGTAGTCCTGGGTGCTACAATAAGGTAACTATGCTGTCTGAGCAGTAGTCCTGGGTGCTACAATAAGGTAACTATGCTGTCTGAGCAGTAGTCCTGGGTGCTACAATAAGGTAACTATGCTGTCTGAGCAGTAGTCCTGGGTGCTACAATAAGGTAACTATGCTGTCTGAGCAGTAGTCCTGGGTGCTACAATAAGGTAACTATGCTGTCTGAGCAGTAGTCCTGGGTGCTACAATAAGGTAACTATGCTGTCTGAGCAGCAGTAGTCCTGGGTGCTACAATAAGGTAACTATGCTGTCTGAGCAGTAGTCCTGGGTGCTACAATAAGGTAACTATGCTGTCTGAGCAGTAGTCCTGGGTGCTACAATAAGGTAACTATGCTGTCTGAGCAGTAGTCCTGGGTGCTACAATAAGGTAACTATGCTGTCTGAGCAGCAGTCCTGGATGCTACAATAAGGTAACTATGCTGTCTGAGCAGCAGTAGTCCTGGATGCTGCAATAATGTAACTATGCTGTCTGAGCAGTAGTCCTGGGTGCTACAATAAGGTAACTATGCTGTCTGAGCAGTAGTCCTGGGTGCTACAATAAGGTAACTATGCTGTCTGAGCAGCAGTAGTCCTGGGTGCTACAATAAGGTAACTATGCTGTCTGAGCAGTAGTCCTGGGTGCTACAATAAGGTAACTATGCTGTCTGAGCAGCAGTAGTCCTGGGTGCTACAATAAGGTAACTATGCTGTCTGAGCAGTAGTACTCCTGGCTACAATAAGGTATCTATGCTCGAGCAGTACTCCTGGGTGCTACAATAAGGTAACTATGCTGTCTGAGTAGTAGTCCTGGGTGCTACAATAAGTTAACTATGCTGTTGGAGCAGTAGTCCTGCGTGCTACAATAAGGTAACTATGCTGTCTGAGCAGCAGTAGTCCTGGGTGCTACAATAAGGTAACTATGCTGTCTGAGCAGTAGTCCTGGGTGCTACAATAAGGTAACTATGCTGTCTGAGCAGTAGTCCTGGGTGCTACAATAAGGTAACTATGCTGTCTGAGCAGTAGTCCTGGGTGCTACAATAAGGTAACTATGCTGTCTGAGCAGTAGTCCTGGGTGCTACAATAAGGTAACTATGCTGTCTGAGCAGTAGTCCTGGGTGCTACAATAAGGTAACTATGCTGTCTGAGCAGTAGTCCTGGGTGCTACAATAAGGTAACTATGCTGTCTGAGCAGTAGTCCTGGGTGCTACAATAAGGTAACTATGCTGTCTGAGCAGTAGTCCTGGGTGCTACAATAAGGTAACTATGCTGTCTGAGCAGTAGTCCTGGGTGCTACAATAAGGTAACTATGCTGTGTGAGCAGTAGTCCTGGGTGCTACAATAAGGTAACTATGCTGTCTGAGCAGTAGTCCTGGGTGCTACAATAAGGTAACTATGCTGTCTGAGCAGTAGTCCTGGGTGCTACAATAAGGTAACTATGCTGTCTGAGCAGTAGTCCTGGGTGCTACAATAAGGTAACTATGCTGTCTGAGCAGCAGTAGTCCTGGGTGCTACAATAAGGTAACTATGCTGTCTGAGCAGCAGTAGTCCTGGGTGCTACAATAAGGTAACTATGCTGTCTGAGCAGCAGTAGTCCTGGGTGCTACAATAAGGTAACTATGCTGTCTGAGCAGCAGTAGTCCTGGGTGCTACAATAAGGTAACTATGCTGTCTGAGCAGCAGTAGTCCTGGGTGCTACAATAAGGTAACTATGCTGTCTGAGCAGTAGTCCTGGGTGCTACAATAAGGTAACTATGCTGTCTGAGCAGTAGTCCTGGGTGCTACAATAAGGTAACTATGCTGTCTGAGCAGTAGTCCTGGGTGCTACAATAAGGTAACTATGCTGTCTGAGCAGCAGTAGTCCTGGGTGCTACAATAAGGTAACTATGCTGTCTGAGCAGTAGTCCTGGGTGCTACAATAAGGTAACTATGCTGTCTGAGCAGCAGTAGTCCTGGGTGCTACAATAAGGTAACTATGCTGTCTGAGCAGTAGTCCTGGGTGCTACAATAAGGTAACTATGCTGTCTGAGCAGCAGTAGTCCTGGGTGCTACAATAAGGTAACTATGCTGTCTGAGCAGCAGTAGTCCTGGGTGCTACAATAAGGTAACTATGCTGTCTGAGCAGCAGTAGTCCTGGGTGCTACAATAAGGTAACTATGCTGTCTGAGCAGCAGTAGTCCTGGGTGCTACAATAAGGTAACTATGCTGTCTGAGCAGCAGTAGTCCTGGGTGCTACAATAAGGTAACTATGCTGTCTGAGCAGTAGTCCTGGGTGCTACAATAAGGTAACTATGCTGTCTGAGCAGCAGTAGTCCTGGGTGCTACAATAAGGTAACTATGCTGTCTGAGCAGCAGTAGTCCTGGGTGCTACAATAAGGTAACTATGCTGTCTGAGCAGCAGTAGTCCTGGGTGCTACAATAAGGTAACTATGCTGTCTGAGCAGCAGTAGTCCTGGGTGCTACAATAAGGTAACTATGCTGTCTGAGCAGCAGTAGTCCTGGGTGCTACAATAAGGTAACTATGCTGTCTGAGCAGCAGTAGTCCTGGGTGCTACAATAAGGTAACTATGCTGTCTGAGCAGCAGTCCTGGGTGCTACAATAAGGTAACTATGCTGTGTGAGCAGCAGTAGTCCTGGGTGCTACAATAAGGTAACTATGCTGTCTGAGCAGTAGTCCTGGGTGCTACAATAAGGTAACTATGCTGTGTGAGCAGCAGTCCTGGGTGCTACAATAAGGTGACTAGCTCAGTAAAATTTCACAATAATGAAAATAAGCAACATTAGTAAGTAGGGTGGCATAAAGCAAAGAAGAATCAGAAGCCACAGAGATGTTGACCCGGGTAGCAGGAATAAGTGTGGTATGTTTTACCTGCGTGTGGAAGCCCAATATAGGAAGATATTAGGCAGGCTGACATCAAGGTTCCTTAACTGAAAGTATGAGGGGTATTTTCATGCAAAAAGTCAGATAGCTTCAACTAGGACAGGAAAAATTTCAAAACTTACCTGCCAGTTGTGGTCTTGACAGAGTGGCCTGTGGTAAAGTCCTGTCTTAAACCTTTTTGGAGAGGAATCCTTGACACTGCAGAAAGTGAACCCATCATTCAGAAAAACAAGATGCAAGAAGAAAAGTTCTGGGCACTGGAGTCAGCTGTGATGCCTATTATGAGGTAAGAGAGTTCATGGTCTTTAGCTTTAACTATGTGAAAAGTTCCTAGTCAAACAAGAGGACAGGGTGTTGAACAAATTTTCAACCTAAAATTTCCTCACAAGAGAAAGGGCTGTGGAGCAGCTTTCACAACAAGTTTGTCAGTGGTCAGTTTCCCTAGCTGATGGTGATCTACTGATTAACCTCGTTATAAAAGAAAGCATCTGTTGTGAGGACAGAGGTCACTGTTAATCAGTTTTTAAGGCACAGGGAAATTTTAGGTCTTGATACCTGTGCCTCTTCATGCATGCGTCTACCTGCTGACCTTCTGCCTGGTGTACACAGATTGGTGAACCTCTAAGCATTCCACTGAGTGATGCTTTCCTCTGATTATATCCTGATTCCATGTCAGGACAGGTTGTGAAGGCCTCAAGACATAGCAGACATCAGCTTTAAGTGAAATTGCTAAAGTGGCAGCATCTGGCTATCACAGACACTAAGTTGGCCTCTTACTTCTTTATTTTAGCATTGAACTTGGGCACATTCCTAGAAATATGCTAGAAGGAAATCTAGACAAAGCAAGTGGAAGGAAAGAGTCAATAGCTCAGGAAAGCAGATCCCATGAGCTATGTACAGACGATGTTAATTTAGGTTAAGGAAGAGTGTGGCTCCCACAGATGCTGATGAGAAGATCTTTATAGTGGATTCAGAGCATAGCATATCACTATCAAGTTAGCTGCACTCACTTTTAAGTCCTGACAAAGAAAGATACAAAGGTGCTACAACAAGTCCAGTGTGAACTAATTATGCAATATGGTGGAGAAAGGAAATGCAGCCTGTTACATTAGGTATCAAACACATGCAGTTCTCTTGGAAACAGCATGAAAATGTATGTAGATTAACTTCATATTGGCCTCTATATACATGATGTAGTAATGATGGAAAAATATAGCAATGTTGGAGAAATACATTTCACAATATGTGCTGTTCCTTATGTTACTCTAATGAGATGTGTTATCCGTTGGACTGTGAAAGACAGACCATGCAGGACAGAACTTTTTGACAGGGACATTTGGTAAAGAGAAAATGTCTTGTTATAAAGAAAAATATATTTAGTGCCACTAGCTAGACTCAAGTTTAGGGAGATAATTGCTTCTCATGTAAGCTGGACAGAAGAAAGAGTATAAGATCTGGATGAGGACATCTAAGAGCAGTTCAGTTCAGGTTGGTTTGCAAACTACTTTGATGCACATATCTACAGTACAGCTTACTGTAATAAGAATCATTTTGTAATTTATTGATACACTTATTTTTACAAATAAATACTATTAACCGACTAAAGGTTTTCCAATTATTTTATGGAGTTTGTGGTTCAGCTCCAGTAGTCAGAAAGTACAGTGTTAGAGTTTTTGAGCCAAATGATCAAATCTTTCACAGCCAGTGAAAAAAGAGGAACTGCATGTTATAAACCCAGATCTATTCTCACCATAGTGGCATGTATTCTACAGAATGAATACACATTTTAGTCACCAGTGATTGCAGTGTTGTACAGTACTCTAAAGACAGCTCAAATGTAAGGGAACCAGGCAATACTGGTGGGCACAATATTGTGTACAGTAATAACATAGCATACTGTAGTCAAATGGCAGACTCTTCCATATAAGTCAGGCACAATTTTTTAAAACTTCTTCAGGTGAGTGCAAAAAGTATATCAACCAAATTTCCTAAGCAATTAACTCTTTCAGGAACTTAAACTAAGAAAACCTGACAAATTTAGATCAGACATGGACAGTAACTGTTCTACAACTTAAGGCCTGTTCAACCATTCTAGTAAGTCATAAATGGCAGACAATCTGTCTAAATGGTTAGAACTTAAGAGACAGCAAATTTTCAGCTCTATGTTATAGCACTAAAAGTTTGCTTCACCCCAAAATAAATAAATAAAATAGGAAAGGAAAGAAATCACCTGATCTTTTTTTTTTTTTTTTTTTTTTTGAGAACAGCAAGCCAGCACTCTTTCCACACACATATTTAAATATAATTAACTCAGAAGTCACTGTGTCTTGGGGAAAGAGTTAAATTGTGACAGTAATAAGTTCCTTCAACAATGTGGCTTTTGGCTAACTACTATAATTGGAGCAGCTAGCCATCAGGAAATTGACATCCTCCCCCTATTTTCAGCTTGGAAGATGTACAGTACTAGAAATGAAGGGATAAACACCAAAGGCACGTTCACTACATTCAAACTCAATGGCTCCACTTTGTGCTTAATCTTGCATTAACTGCACTCTAATAAAATACAAAAACTCACCTTCACAGGGTCTTTGTCTGATGCATTTCTTAGTTTTCCTGTCTTGCAAGAAAGTATTGTCTTCTGTCTGAAACTGAACTTTTGGGTTAAGAATCGAGCCAGATTCTGTGTGTTGTGGCAGTGTACAATCAGGACGGGGAGAAGGAAATGTCAAACCCACATCTCGTGTGTTCTTTTTTGTAGCACTACTAACAATCTCAAAGTCTCCTGCAAAAACAGAATTAGAGAGAATATATTTTTAATAAAGCAGCATTTTACACAGACATGAAACAAACTCTACAGAAAAATGTTTTCTTTTATGATTCTCAGTACTTCACAGTGAGGTACTTAAATGAGGCAATTCTAGGTACGTTGTGGGTGCTGAGAAGAGTACTGTGGGCAAACATCAAACACTAATCTTTAAACTCTAATTGTACCCTGACTCAGGAATGGGGTCCATTTCTGTCATGGCCTCAAAAATACAAAGCATCTGGAGAATCCCTGCTCACTTAACCTTCAAGGATGGACTCCCAATGCCTGAAATTCATAAATGTTATCAGATGGAGTACAAATCACACTGAATGTCTTGGCTAATGACGTGTTAGATGTAGCTGGCGATTTACACAGACAGGATCGATCTGATGACCATGTTATCTATCAATAGTTGACGTGCTGTTACACTGATGCAGAATCTATCAATGCCAGCATGCCAAGTACATATTCCAACTAACAAATAACAACAAATTAACGTAATGATAAAAGGAATACACAAAATGTCCTTTTACATTCGTTAAATGGAAACCAAAAAAACACTAGAAATATGTGTTTCAGGAAGCGGGCTCTGTCTTCACACCCCCTAAGTTATCTATACCAATTCCACAGTCCCAAAACTGTGAAAACAGTGGAAAAGCCATATAGGAAAGTACATTTGTGTAAGAAAACATACCATATCAGCAGATGTTCTGTACAATGTTCTGTACAATGATAAACATCAGTCGCTATTGCAGTGGTTCCCAAACTTTTTTGATTCTCGGCTCCCTTGCTGAATCCAGGTTTTCCCAAGCCCCCCCCCCCGTGGCACGCATAAAGCGCATATTTCAGGGGTTCCCAAAGTGCGCGCTGCGACACCCTGGAGAGCCACAGCTTCCTCATAGGGGCGCCGCGAACTAATAAGCTTAGTTGCTAAATAAACCATGAACAGTTCACGGTTTATTTTGCAGTTAAGCTCATTAGTTTGCGGCGAGTGTGAGTGAATGCAGGTATGAATGAGGAAGTGTGTGTGTGTGTGTGTGTGTGTGTGTGAATGCAGGTATGAATGAGGAAGTGGCTGTGTATGTGAATGAATGAGGAAGTGGCTGTGTGTGAGATCAGGAGACTGAGAGCAATGTGTGAATGAATGCAGGTGTGAATGAGGAAGTGGCTGTGTGTGTGTGTGTGTGTGTGTGTGTGTGTGTGTGTGTGTGTGTGTGTGTGTGTGTGTGTAGGCGGTATGCAACCGAGTACAGCCGGAGTTTCTTCAGTCGAGCTGCATAGGGCATCTTTTTGTGACCAGTGATCCTCTTGGTGAGGTACTTCTGTGGTCTTTCCAGCTGTTGCAGGTGTCTTGTAAGATACATCCCACATGGGGCGTTGTACTCTATGATGGGTCTGATGAGCGATGAGTAGAGGGGCACAATGACCTCTTTGATCCGGATGCGAACCCTTCTGTGATAAGGTGTGCCACGTAGAAGGATTTTCTAACTACTTTGGCAATGTGATTATCAAATGAGAGTTTACTATCTACTAGGGTCCCCAGATCCCTTATTATGTCTTCAGTATTTAGGAGACTACCACCTATGTGGTAGTTTGTGGGTACTTTATTTTTTCCAAAGGGGATGACTATGCACTTTTTGGCATTTAGTTTGAGGCCATGATTTTGACACCAGGTGTCCGTCTCAGTGAGACCCTTTTGGAGGATATCTGTATCAGCCGGAGAGTCAATTATAGGCCCTAGTTTGCAGTCATCTGCGAACTTGGTCAGTCATAGTCCTCTTGTGCTTGCCTGTACCTCTGAGAAGTATATGCCGAACAGGAGGGGTCCTAGGACTGAATCCTGGGGAGCGCCACTTGTAACCGGTTTAGAGTCAGACCTAGCTCCCGCAACTCTTACCATGTGGGTTCTGTCCGTGAGCCAGTTGGCAACCCATCTTGTGACGTAGGGGTTTATGTTCAGGCTGGTGAGCTTGTCTTTAATACCAGAATGGGGAATGGTGTCAAAGGCCTTTGCAAGGCTGTGTGTACCACCTTTCCCTCGTCTATAGCCTTGGTAACTGTCTCAAAGAAGTCCACCAGGTTTAGGAGGCATGCTCTGCCCTTAACAAAGTCGAACTGGGAAGGGTCCAGTGTTTGGAGGTTCCCAATGTCTCTGTTAATGAGTTCCATGATGATGCGCTCCATAGCCTTGCAGACCAAGCTAGTCAGGCTTATAGGGCGATAGTTCCCGGGGTCTGTTGTGGCTCCACCTTTGTGGAGCGGAATAACAGTTGCTGTGCGCCACTCTATAGGTACGTAACCTGTGGAGAGGCTGAGTTTGAACAGTGTGTTTAGGTGAGGGATTAGTTCGTCTTTGAACTCATGAAGGACGCAGTCTGGGACACAGTCCAGTCCCATTGATGCTGTGTTTTTGGCTTTGGAGAGGGCTGTTTTAACCTGAGTGTCTGTGATTTCAGGAGCTCTACATTCTTCTGGTATGGTTAGGGGCCCTTTTGGGGGTGAGAGGGGGGTGATGTTTGCGCTAAACCTGTCTGTCAGGATGTTGGCAATATCGGTCGGTTCAGTGTATTTTGTACCATTCTGCACTAACTCCGAGCAGATCTGAGCATTGCCACTTAGATTCTTGACATAGCTAAAGAATGCCTTGTGGTTATCTTTGGAGTCCTTGGCAATTTTTTTTTCTAAACTCGCCTTGGATGATTTTATGAGAGATCATAGTTTCTTGCTGATACTGATCAGGGATATCTTCCCTTCTTGGGATTTTACTCTTTTCTGTTCTAGTTTCCTCCTTCTATTGTATAGCTTGTTTATGGCAGGAGTCCACCAGACTGGTTTCCTTTTCTTGGAGGAGTGAGTCTTGGTTTTGCTTGGGATAGCATGATCCATGAATTCTTGTAGGTGCCCGTAGAATGCATTAGTAAAGGATTTTGCAGCTTGGACAATGTTATCCTTTAGCATGGGGGCTTTGAAACTTTCCACCTTGGTCTTAAGTAACGTGAAGTTTACTTTTGAAAAGTTTTTCACAGTGGTTTCCTTGTCCGTGGGTAGGGGCAGAATGTGGATATCCAAAGTGATTTGTTTATGGTCAGATCTAACCAGTGAGGGGTTGACCTTCGGTGTGGAGCACCGGTCGCCCATGTTGGTGATGACCAGGTCCAATATGTTGTCACATCTGGTGGGAGTGCTGACCAGTTGATCCAGGGCGTTTGAGTTTATAAATTCTAGGAAATGTTGGGCAAGGGAGTTAGTACTTGAATAGTTCTCCCAATTAATGTTTGGGTAATTGAAATCACCCAACATTAGGGTGTTTGATAGGACCTTTATATTTCCCAGTGTTTCCAGAAATGAGGAATGGGGTTCCTGGGACATGGTGGGTGATCTGAGCAAGCTACAATTTGAATTGCAGTTTTGCCCATTGTTAGTTGCACTTGGATGATCTCTGAAGCATCGTGCTGTGCCACTAACCTGGAGGTGTGGGTATCCTTGATGAATATGGACACGCCCCTGCCTTTTGTATTTCGGTCCGGGTTCTGTGGCCGAGATGTATGGTAAGAGTTGTAGCCTGGTAGTGCTGGGGTGCTCTCTAGAGCCTTAAACCAAGTTTCTGTTACTGCACATATATCGATTTTCTCCATACTGAGGAGTGCCTCGAGTGCGTGCATTTTGAGGTTTAGATTTCTGGCACTGAGTAGCATTACCCTCAGTTTTTTGTTACTTGTACTATTTATGGCGGTGGATTTGTCTTTTGAGCCTTGCCTAAAAAAGGCACTATGGGGATGGCAAGAGCCTTGGCCAGTATTCAAAAGCCTAAGGGTGACATGTGCAAGCCATCTCTAGCGAAGCAGCGTGGCTTGTCGAGCATGTCATCCCAGGCAGACAGACACTGGATCCCCTTTGAATGACACCAGAAACTTAGCCAATTGTTGAAATTGATAAATTTTTTTATACTGTGGTATCATTCTTGGTGACGGCAGGATGCTACACAGGGTCAGGGTCATACCGACCTGGGCTACAAGATCAGAGAGCTCTTCCATGTCTCTTTTCATGTAGTCCAGGGAGGTACGGATTAGGTCATTCACACCAACATGGACAATGACAGAGTCGTATTGGTACTTGTTCTGGAGTGTCCTGAGTGCTTGTGTTATGTGGTGGATCCTGGCACCCAAAAGGCAGCTAACAGTAACCTTCTTATTCAGCCTAGTGAGTGGGACGTCAGTGTGCCTGACTATAGAGTCACCTATTACTAGTATGTTTGGTATGTTATTTTGCCTTAAGGGCTGTGATTGCATGGCACACTGGTTTTGTAAAGTATGTGTTTCATGATTTGTGTTGGGGGGGTGGAGTTTGCTTGGATGTCTGCTTTGGAGGTCTCTGTTGCTTTTGCAGATTTTTATTTAGAGCCTCCGAGTATGTTTTCGTTTATTTATGTGTGCTTTTTGCCAGTGCTGGTTTAATTGGTCTATGTGAGACTGGTGGTGTGATGCAAGCATTTCCCTTCTCCTTGACTGTCTGATCCAGCCTTGGGTTGAGAGAGCTTAGCCTCCAGTCTGGCTGTATAGTTGTATCTCTCACATGTATTAGTGTTTGGTTGTAGGAGGAGAGGGTTGTCTGTGTACATGAGGCAGTTGTAACACTGCCTCAAAATGCCCAAATTCACCAGTTGGACTGGAGAGTACGCCTGAAACTGCCCTTTGGACATGCCTGGATAGGTACAGTGAGCTGCTTTACTGAATGGCTGGTAAGGTTGAATAGAGAGCCTTGTCCTTCTGTACAGTATAGGAGGGTCTAGTGCTAAGGTTTATAAGTGCTTGCTATGAGTTTTGAGCAAGTGTTGGGCTGAGAAATGAATGGCTTGAGTGCTTAAGTTGAAAGTTTGTCTAGTTCCAAGGGAAAAATTGAAGAGGAGACTTTGTGGAGCCGGGAATAGTTATACCCTAGCTAACCGGCACTGCCTGGTGTGCAAAATCGGGCAAATGCGGTATTTATAGCAGGGAAATGAAAGAGAGAGAAATTAGCCCAAAATGGCCAATAAACTACTAATTTCTGGGTTGAAACCACTCCTCCAGGGACAGATAGGCTGCTCAAAGCTCCCTTCTCTCACAGGTGAACAGAGAAACTTCCTTCTATCCAGGTAAGGTATGGGCAAATACAGAGATTTGTAACACAGCCCTGAATTCAGCACTTAAAAACTGGACTATACTAGCTTAGAAAGGTGGGAAACAAGTATATATATATATATATATATATATATATATATATATACATATATATAAATTTTTTTCCAGAAAATAAAGCAGATACAATCAAAAACCTCTTTAAAAGCATAGAAAAGGATACTTATTGTTATATATCTCAGATCAGAGTTGTAGTCAATGCCACTAGTAATAAAGCAGGAAGAAACACAAATACAGTAAAAGCAGATGAATATAATGCAATTTTTTTTATATATATATATATATATATATATATATATATATATATAAAAAACAATAGAAAACGAACAATTGAATTAAACAAGTTACCCAATTAACCAGAAAAAAAGCTCAAAACTGAGCCCTGCTCCAGCAGTCTTCAATCAGACAAGTTCTAACTGCACACTCCTGCTGCTAGGGTGCAGGGCAACCTTCTCCAAAAAAAGATGGCCTGGGTCAGTGCTCAAGTTATACAAACAAAGCTAGATTCAGCAGGCCTGAATCTGGTCTATGCTGCAGCAACAAGGCACACCATTTTCAGAAAGAAACAGTTCAAATAAGCAGGCACAATAAGCCTGTGGCCAGAAATTCCCAGCTCAGAAGGGTAGAATCCAGCCTCCTAGAACAGTGCAGACCACACCTTCTTAATGTAAATAAACTGGCCCAAAGCCTAAGTGCTTAAACCAGAAAGTTCAGTTTTGTACCTACCATAAATGTAGATGTTCGAGTGTATGCACTGCTGCAGTCATCACACTTGGGTTATCTTGCCATCAGGTGGTCCCGCAGTCGGCCCGAGTTCCAAAGTCTTGGTCCGGCGTCGGTTGCTGTTGCCTCTTCCCTGACGTCAGTGCGCCAGGGGTATATAAGATGCAGCCGATGCCATTTTCTTCAGTTTTTCTTGCCCCACATGTCAGGTGATCCCAAAAAGGTAGGCAATGTAAATTGCTAATAAAACATACATAAGAAAAGCAAACAAATACTTTCTGTTACCAGCAAATACTTCCCACAGGCAGCAAAGGGTAGAATACTAGGGTAAGTAACAGCAAGTAAGAGGGGAAAGGCCCAGAAAGGCTCATCCAGACTCTGCTACACTTTGCTGTGAAGGAAAGGTTAGTTTGCTTTTAGTTTTTGTACTACTGTATTGCCTTTCTATATTTTGAATACTGTGGTTTGTTTTCTTTACCTTGTGTTTTGCTTGCATTCTGTTTTAACAGCATGTTAAAACTTCAAAAGAGACCACAGCTCTCTCTATTCTGAGTCAGGCAGAATTTTTTCCCGCCTTCCCACCCATTTAAGTTGTCTTGTTAAATACCACTGTCTTTCTAGTTGCCCGCCTCTTATGTTAATCTGACCATATATCTCATTTCTCTCTACTTTCACTGGCTTATGTGAGTAATCACAAAATCATCATTTTTGAAATCCCACCCCTTCAATTATTTAAATTTATTGGCCATCCTACAGTATTTCATAGTACCAAAATACAAAAGTGACCACCCCTTTCAATCCATCTTGCTGTTTTAAAAATAGTAACTCTCCACTAAACCTTAACTTTCTAAACAGGTAAAACTCAAGTTACCTACTTTCACATCTAACTTCTCTAGTGCACACTGCAGAGTGCATTCTTTTCAATCTTACCTTTAAGCATCCCTGTGACTAGCACTTTCTCTAATACCTGCTGGAAAGCACTAGGAAGCCTTAAACTCATACAAACACTGAACTCTCCTTGTTAACAAGGAGAAATTAATAGTAGGCACTAAACAGCCTATAATTGCAATGTACCTTGCTAAGGAAGCAGCTCCTATACTTTACAAAGAAAAAAAAGCCCCAAACCAGGCATGTCCAAGGGTCAGCTTCGGTGATTTCTCCTGTCCACCTGGTGAATCTGGGCATACTGGGGCAATGCAGCAATTGCCTCATGTACACAGACAACCCTCTCCTCCTACCACCCAACACTACAACCTGTGAGAGATGCACTTACATAGCCAAAATGGAAGCAAAGCTCTCTCCACCCAAGATTGTGCTAAACAGTCAAGAGGAGAAGGTTAACACCCACACTACACCTCAAGCAACACATAGCCCTTCTAAACCCGCACCACCAACACCCACATATAGCAACACTAAATCCACATATGCAGAGGCCCTTAACTGTAACCTGCCCAAGCAAGAAAGACCTCTGAAGCTGAAACGCAAACAAACACGAATCACAACCAATGTGTCACATAGTTCACAACACCAGTGTGCCACCCAGCAACAGCCCCTAAGGCAAGACAATGTACCTAACACTTTAGTCATAGGTGACTCTATAGTCCGGCACACTGATGTCCCTCTCACCAGGTTGAATAAGGAGAAAATTACAGTCAGCTGCCTGTCGGGTGCCAGGATCCGCCACATAACGCATGCACTCAAGTCACTCCACAACAAGTACAAATATGACTCTGTCATTGTCCATGTTGGAGTGAATGACTTGAGACATACCTCCCTGGACTACATGAAAAGAGACATGGAAGACCTCTCGGATCATGTGGCCCAGGCAGGTCTGACCCTAGCCCTGAGTAGCATCCTGCCTTCGCCCAGAATGATACCACAATATAAGGATAAAATGATTGACTTCAACAATTGGCTAAGCTTATGGTGTCATTCAAAGGGGATCCAGTATCTGTCTGCCTGGGATGACATGATTGACAGACCACGATGCTTTGCCAGAGATGGTCTGCACCTGTCGCCCCTGGGATTCAGGTTACTGGCTAAGGCTCTTGCCACCCTATAGTGCCTTTGTAGGCAAACTTCAAAGGACAAAACCACCACTGTAACAGGTACAAGCATGCAAAATCTGAAGGTAATGCTACTCAATGCTAGAAGTCTAAACCTCAAAATGCACTCTCTCGAGGCACTCCTAAAAATGGAGAACATTGATATCTGTGCAGTAACTGAGACCTGGTTCAAGGCTCCAGAGAGCACCCCTGCAATACCAGGCTACAACTCTTACCACACTTTTCGGCCACCAAACCAGGACCGAAACACTAAAGGTGGAAGACTGTCAATATTCACCAAGGATATTCATACCACCAGGCTAGTTGGCCAACAAAATGTGTCTGAAATTCTCCATGTGCAACTAACACTAGGTAAGACTGCAATCCAAATTGTATCTTGCTACAGATCCCCCACCATACCCCAAGATTCTCACTACACCTTTCTAAACATACTGGAAAATATTAAGATAGAACCAAACACCTTAATACTGGGTGATTTTAACTATCCTGCCATTAACTGGGAAAACTACTCATGTCCCAACACCTTTGCGCAACGGTTCTTGGAATTCATAAATTCCAATGCCCTGGATCAACTAATCCATAGTCCCACCAGGGGCTCCAATATCCTAGACCTGGTCATTACCAACATGGGAAATCAATGCTCCATACCTATGGTCACCCCTCGTTAGTCAGGTCTGACCACAAGCTAATCATCCTTAACATCCACATCCCACCCCACCCCTAGTAAAGAAACCACCATAAAAACTTCTCCAAAGCCAACTTCATGCTACTCAAGTCAGAAGTGCCAAACTTCATGACACCCATGCAGACGGGAACTGAAAGTTCAACTGCTGAATCCTACACTAAGGCACTGTACGAGCACATCCACTCATGCATGAATCGTGCCATCCCAAATAGAACCAAAATGCTCTCATCCAAAAAAAGGAAGCCAATCTGGTGGTCCCCTGCCATAAACAAACTTTACAACAAAAGGAAGAAACTTTTGCAGAAAAGAAGAAAATTCCCAGGATGCAAAAAACTCCCTTACTAGCCTCAGTAAGAAACTGAGATGCCTCATAAAATCCTCCAAAGCTAGTTACGAAAATAAAATTGCCACAGATTCCAAAGACAACCACAAAGCATTCTATAACTATGTCAAGAATCTAAATGGCAATGCTCAGATCTGCTCTGAGCTAAAACAGAATGGCATTAAATATACTGATCCGAAGGATATTGCCAATATCCTGGCAGATCGATTCAGTGCCAACTTCACCCCCCTCTCACCCTCTTAATGGCCCATCTCAATACCGGAAGATTGCCAAATTCCAGTAATAACGGCCACACAGGTACAAAACGCACTCTCTAAAGCCAAGAATACAGCATCCATGGGACCAGATGACATCCCGGGCTGTGTACTACATGAACTACAATATGAACTGGCACCTCACCTAAGTGTCATGTTTAATCATAGCCTCACCTCAGGTTTCGTGCCCACTGAGTGGCGCAGAGCTACAGTTATCCCAATCCACAAGGGGGGATCCACCTTGGATCCCAGAAACTACCGTCCCATCAGTCTGACAAGCCTTATCTGCAAGGCCATGGAGCATATTATCATGGAACTTATAAACAAAGACATTGGCAACCTTCAAACACTGGACCCCACCCAGTTTGGGTTTGTGAAGGGCCGATCTTGTCTCATGAACCTGATTGACTTCTTTGAATCAGTCTCCAGAGCCATTGACAAGAGTAAGGTGGTCCACACAGCCTATCTAGACCTTGCCAAGGCCTTTGACACCATCCCCCACTCTGGAATCATAGATAAACTTAGTAAGTTGGGCATTAATCCCTATGTCACCCAATGGGTTGCTAAATGGCTTACTGATAGAACCCACACTGTAAAAGTAGCCGACTCCAAATCCAGCTCCAGACAAGTGACAAGTGGAGTACCTCAGGGTTCAGTCCTGGGGCCGCTCTTGTTTGGCATCTACTTCTCTGAAGTACAGGTCAACACTAAGGGACTCTGGCTAACAAAGTTTGCAGATGACTGCAAACTGGGAGCCATTATTGAATCCCAAATGATGTGGATACTCTACAAAAGGGCCTTACAGAAACAGATGCTTGGTGCCAGAGCCATGAGCTCAAGCTCAATGCCAAGAAATGTATTGTTATCCCCTTTGGGAAAAAACATGTATCCATGAATTACCATATAGGTGGCAGTACACTAAACACAGAAAGTGTGATAAGAGACTTAGGGACACAGGTGGACAGTGGTCTCACCTTCGATAACCACATTGCCACAACAGTCAGGAAATCCTTCTATGTGGCACACCTCATCACGAAGGGCTTTTCATCCAGAAAAAAGGAGGTCATTGTCCCACTGTACTCATCCCTCATTAGACCCATTATAGAATACAATTCCCCATTTGGTATGTACCTCTCAAGACATCTGCAACAACTGGAAAGGCCTCAGAAATACCTCACTAAAAGAATCGCAGGACTAAAGCAGATGCCCTACGCTGACCGCCTTAAAAAACTCCAGCTATACTCTGTTGCATATCGTCTACTCAGAGGCGATCTCTGCTTAACATACAAGGCCATGTCAAACCCAGAGCTGTTGGACATGCTACACTTAAAGAAATCCCAATCCCTCAGAGCTACACGCTCCAGGGATCTAAACCTTATCATCACAATAAACAAAACATGCTGGAGGGATAGGTTCCTGACCCAGAGACTCCCCAGACTCTGGAATAGATTGCCCATACATGTCAAGCAGAGTGCCTCTTTGGACCTCTTCAAGAGGAACCTTGACGATTGGATGGGAGAAAGGAAATTCACCCCAGGGATCACGTCAGTTGCCCTGCTAGACAGGGGTCCAGGAAAGTAAATAATGTGGGAAGGAATAGCCAGGGAATTGTTATGGCTAGGCTTGTATAGGCCCTAGGGCTGATAGCCTAGTACCAACCTATGAACCTATGGAAGGAGGGAGGGTAACCTGGACTGCAGCAGTGTATACACTCGAACATCTACATTCATGGTAGGTACAAAACTGCACGATGTTCATCGTGTTACACTGCTGCAGTCATCACACTTGGGTAGAATCCCAAAGCAGAGATAGGGTGGCTGGTTCTATAAGGCATTAGGGGGTGGCTATAAGGCCCTGCAGAACTGCAGTGGCAAAGCCAGCTCTGGATTTAGAGTAAAGAGGCAGATGGTAATGCTTGGTGAAGGTATGTACAGAACTCCAAGTTGCTGCTTCCAAAATGTCCTTGGCAGGTACTCCTCTGAGGTAGGAAGTTAAAGTGGCTGTTGCCCTGGTGGAATGAGACCTAATGCTGTTAGGTGCAGTTTTCCCATGATGTGTATAGCAGAAACATATGCAATGCCCTATCCATTTTGAAATGGCTCTTCCCTGTGTTCCTGCAGCATATGATACAAACAATTGCTCAGTTTTCCTGAAAGCTTTAGTTTTCTCCAAGTAGATGCGTAACTGCCTCTGTATGTCCAAGGAATGCAGTAGTCACTCCCCTTTACTCTGAGCCACACTTGATACCACCTTTGGCATAAAAGTAGGGTTTGTTCTTAAAGACACCCTGTCTTGGTGAAAAATGATGAAAGGTTCCACTGCCATTAGTGCCTGTAATTCTGAAATTATTCGTGCTGAGGTTATAGCCAGGAGCAGAGCAGTTTTCCAAGAGACATATTTTAAGTCTGCTGAGTTAGCTGGCTCAAAAGGAGGTAAAGTTAACTTTTGCAAGACAAAGTTGAGGTCCCAAGTTGGAGTTGGTGCTCTACGGGGTGGTCTTATGTTTTTAGCCCCTCTGAGGTACTGTTTTACCAAAGGATGAGAAAAAATTGGTGGATCTGTGTTGTAATGAGCAGAGATGGCAGAGGCATGTATCTTAATGGATGAAAAGGAGAGGCCCTTGTCCAGCATCTCAGTTAAGTATTGTAGTATCTGAGGAATATTTGGGACAAGAAGGTCAAGGCTGTAAGCCTGGTTCCAGGCAGAGTATCTTTTCCATTTATCCAAATAGGCTTTCCTGGTACTAGGCCTTCTGGCCTCCAGAATGACATCCATAACAGCTTTGGAGAGAGGCATTGTTTGCTTGACTAAGGAATCTGCCATGCAGCCAGGTTTAAAGTCTTGAGCTGGTTGTGAAGTATCTGATTGTTTTGCTGGGTAAGAAGTTGTGAGATTTGAGGCAAAAAACATGGTGGTCCTTGTGCTAAGTTCTTTAAGATTGGGTACCAGTGCTGGCGTGGCCAGTCAGGGGCAATCAGGATCATCTTTGGCCTTTCTTGTCTGGCTTTTAGGAGTACCTTTGAAAGGAGAGGCTGTGGTGGGAAAGCGTATACTTGTAGGTTTTTCCAGCTGAATGAGAGGGCATCCACTTTCCATGCTTGTCCTTGTGCAGAATTTCTGTAGCTGGCAATTCATTGGTGATGCGAACAGATCTATGTCCAGGCGCCACCATTTTTGTGTTATCATTCTGAATATTTGTGGATGTAAATTCCCCTCGTGCAGATCCATGATGTTTCTGTTTAAGTCGTCTGCCAGTGTTTTTTTCTCTCCTGGCAGGTATTGTGCTTTCAGATGAACTTGATAGGTCAGAGCTGTGTTCCACAAGGTCATGGCTTGTCTGCAGAGGGGATAAGAATGAGTGCCCCCTTGCTTGTTTCTGTACCACATAACTGTGGTGTTGTCTGTCTTTAGTAGCAGTTGTCCTGGATGCAGAAGGTCCTTGAAAGCTATAAGGGCATTTTGTACTGCTAGCATCTCTTTTTGATTGATGTGAAGATGCCTTTGTTCTGCGGGCCACTTGCCCTGAATACATTTTCCTGCCATGTGTGCTCCCCAGGCGTAATCCGAAGCATCTGTTGTCAGTGTTTGCCTGGCTGTGGGTTGAGTGAAAGGCTGTCCCTTGTTGAGGTGACAGTCTTGAGCCCACCACCGAAACTCCTGTTGAAGGCAAGCAATAAGTGGTATTACTGTTTCCAAACTGTGACAGTGTTGAGACCAGACACTCTTTAGGTACCACTGTAGTTTCCTCATATGCAGTTTTGCATATGGAATTAGTAGTATGCAAGATGCCATGTAACCCAAGGTCTGCAGAATTTTTCTTGCAGGGAGTTGAGTTTTTGTTGCCATCAATTGGAAATATTGAGTCAGTTGTCCTTGCTTGTCTGGTGTGAGATAAGCCATCTGGGCCATTGTATTTAAGCTGGCACCCAGGAATATTATCTCTTGTGAAGGCACTAGTTTTGATTTCTTTTCATTTACTGTGTACCCTAGGTAAGTTAGCAGTCTTTTTACAAACGCCAGATGCTTTAGAAGAATGTCTTTGCTCTCTGCTTGAATAAGGCAGTCGTCCAAATATGGGTAAATTTTAATTCCTTTTTGTCTGCAAAATGCAATTACTGGTGCCAGGCATTTTGTAAAGACCCTGGGCGCAGTAGATTAGCCAAAGGGCAGTGCAGAGAATTGGTAGTGCATTGAACCTGCTAAGAGTCTGAGGTATCTTCTGCAATTTTTTTTGATAGGGACATGCAGGTATGCCTCCTTGAGGTCCAATGTTACGAGCCAAACTTTCTTGCCCAGCATGAGAAGATGCTGCTGTAGTGCCAACATTTTGAATTTTGGAACATCCTGGTAAGTATTTAGAGAAGAAAGATACAGAATGGGCCTCCAGGCTTTGTCCTTTCTGGGAACCAGAAACAGTCTTGAGTAAAATCCTTGTCCTTCCTTCTATGTTGGCACCTTTTGAATAGCTCTCATGTCCATGAGTGCTGTAATTTGCCTTTGAGCCTCTGCCCATTGATTTGGTGACAGATTTGGCATTCTTTTTAACCTTGGCAAAGTGTGAAAGTGGAACCTGTAACCTTGAGACACAATATTGAGAACCCATTTGTCTTGGGTGATTATTTGCCAATTGTGACTGAAAAGTGCCAGTTTTCCCCACAAGGGGGCTGCCAAGAGAGAGAGAGATGTTTGGCAGCTGTAGTGGGAAGTCATTGGTTCTGCTTCTTATAAGGTTGATGCCTGTCTTCCCCTTCTTTCTGGGTTGAAGCACCCCATTGTCGAGGCCTGTAAGTACCTTGTGGTTGACCTCTGCCACTTGGACATCTGTATCTACCCTTTGAGGTCTGTCTGAAACTGGAAAGGACCGATTCTTTGTTGGCCAATTTCTGCTAAATCGAGGAGGCTGAACCTGTAAGAAATCCTTCACAGTTTGCATAGATTTTGCTTTATCCTCCATTTTCTTTAATACCTCTTCTGCCTTAACTCCAAATAAAAACATCCTGCTGTAAAGGTGCATCCAATAATTTTGCTTTAACATGATCTGGTAAGGTCTGTTCTTTTAACCAAGCATGTCTTCTAATGACGGACCCTGTAACTGCTGCTCTACAGGAGGCCTCTAAGGAATCAAAACCACATTGCAAAGTATGTTTTCCCACTTGTTCAGCTGCATGCAATAAATCCTGCATTTCCTTATAGTTAGGAAGATCTGAATTTGGAAGCATTTTTTGTTTCAACTGAGACATCAAATATTGCTGATATTTAAGCATGTGAAACTGGCAATTTAGTGCTCTCATTGCTAAAGTTGCAGATATATATATACTTTCTTCCCCCATCTGTCTAATGCTCTGGAATCTCTGTCAGAGGGGACTGGATTTTTTGCTGTAGAGGCCTTTACCCCTTTGGGACCCTGGGAAATAGTTTCAGGGTCAGCAACAGGGCTTTTATAAAGGAATTTGTGAGAGTCAGGGACTCTGTAATATCTGTCTGGCTTAACTGGAGCTGGAGGTAAAGAATCAGGATTTAAGCTGGATTCAGCATACACATCATCCACAATATCCAACACTGGCGGAATAGCAAGGAGTCTGTGTTGAGGTAATAAAAGGAAATTTCTGCGCCTTTTCTTGGATTCTGAGTAATCCTGGCCCTCCCAATGGAAATTCTCCCACATGGTATGTAAGGTTTCCCCAAAGGAGTAGTCCTCTGGTGGAGAGGCTGAGGGAATGGATTACTCAGCATCAGAATCCTCATAAGGGGGTAAAGAGTATCCTTGGTCTGAGGATGAATCTGAGGAGATGGACACCTGGTCGGATGAGTCATAGTCTGCATCCTGTCTAGGCCTTTTATCAGGAGGAGGGTGGGACCCCCTGATCAGAGTAATAAGGTCTTTGGCCATTTTGATCATCTGTTTCTTAGGCATAGAGGCCTGTCCTGGTGAATGCTGAAGTTGTTTCTTTGTTTTAGTTTTAGCAGAAGATTTAATGGTTAACTGAGTAGGCCTGAAAACACCCTCTGAAGCTGTGGGTTGTGCAGCTACTCCGGAGCCCTCTGAAGGGTTAGTCTCGTTAGGTCTCAAGTCTGGTGTATCCAAAGGTCCAGCCATCTCCACGTGGGAGTCAGAGGTGGCCTGTGGTTCCAAAGAAGCGGTCGTCAGGGGCTGCGAAGGCTCCTCGCTGAAAACCGGAGAACTGGCGACTGGCCTAGAAGAGGCTTCGTCGTCAGTTTTGGGCCTTGGATGCCTGTCCTTGTCTTTACGCTTTTTGTGTATTCCGGTCGTCGGTTGTTCAGACGGCATGGTGTAATTGAATTTTCTGCCAAAATAATGTCGGGCAAAATCAAACCGACGTTTAATAGTGCGCTTGTTAAACCTAGCACAAAACCGACAACCTGTGACATCATGGTCTGGGCCTAGGCATGGGATACAATAGGAATGGAAATCCTTATGAGGTATTTGCTTCCCACAAGAAATACAATTATTAACTCTTTTACTGACATCGGTCTGAGGCAAGAAAAAGTTTCCCCAACGGGGTACTTAGTTTTGTAGAAGACTTCAGGAGTCGGCCGACCAGCACTTGCGAACTGCTTTTGCATCGGGTACCGCGCGGCAAGAAAGACTGAAGAAAATGGCGTCAACTGCATCTTATATACCCCTGGCGCACTGACGTCAGGGAAGAGGCAACAGCAACCAACGCTGGACCAAGATTTTGGAACTCGGGCCGACTGCGGGACCACCTGATGTCAGGATAACCCAAGTGTGATGACTGCAGCAGTGTAACACGATGAACATCTAATACACTTTAGAAGAGATACTAAGCCTTCAATCAGCAACTCCCAACTCAGAAGGATGTCCTGCCACAATAGTGCAGACCACAAACCTTCCTAATGTGAAAAAACTGGTCTAAAGCCCAAGTGCATAATCCAAAGGCTTAGAATAACAGTTACAATTTAATCGTCGACTAACAAGCAGTAATAAATGCAGCAAAATAAATGCTATTAAGTACTTTTAAGAACAGGCAGCAAGAGCAAAATAAATAATAAATTAGGAAGAAACACAAACACAGTAAGCAAATGAATAAAGTGCAAAAAAATGCTTATTTTTTAAAAAAAAATTTTTCTCTTTCCGTATTAGGTTGTTGTTGTGTCTTTTGGCTTTTCCTGGTTAGGGGTCGCCACAGCGGAACTCCGGTCTGCTAATGATTGGCAGTAGATGTTTACGTGCCGAGTTGCCAGCCCTGACGCACAACCTTCAACGAAGTTACGCCCATTCACGCATGTCTCTATACAGAAAACGCTCTAGCTGAGAATCGAACAGGACAACATCTCTACTGTGAGGCAACAACACTACCACAGCACCACCACCGCAGTTCTCTTTCTGTATTAGGTAGAATGAGCTAAAGACATTTAGACTGGGAGGAGTGTCACAGATCAAAGGGTAATTGCAAAGCAACCGAGTATAAAAACAAAACATCAATAGGGAGTGCAGGGTGGGAGGAAAAACTCAACTCAGAAAAATAACACTTTCAACACAGATCAGATGCCAGAAAATATGGTCTAAATCAATCAAGCAAAAGCAATTAGAATACTGTAGAACTTTGGAAAGAAGTGCCAAAATAAGAAGTTATGTACCTACCATAACGTTCCATGTTAGTTGTCTTCTCTCGCCTTCTTTCTTGCTTGATGGGTTTTTAGCTCGAGAACTCCTTTTACCAGCTCGAGGCAGCCCCATATCCCATGATGCAAGGCAGGAAGTACCCAGATCTCGTTTGTTGACAACACCAAGCATAAACAATACTTCCCAAAGGAAGAAGAAACTTACAAATGGAAAAGGACCAGGTCTGAATGGTCTTTAGCATTATAGTTTCTTATACAAGGTCTGTCCAGGCCAGGAGAAGACAACTAACATGGGTCAATCTACCTTCATTCTTGCTTGATGGGACTAGCACCTCTATCCTGGGTGGCTCAATGGAACAAACTCTTGAGGACTGTAGAGCCAAAACTGGCTCTGTCCCTGGAGGCCAAGTCCAATTTGTAATGGGAAACAAAGTGTGAGGAGTGGCCCAAGTGCTGCACAAATAGTGTCTAAAGGCAGTCTAGCTTGAAAAGCTGTAGAAGTAGCTAAACTCCTAGTTGAATGTGCTTTAGGTTTTGAGCACAGCTGTTTTCCCTGATCGTATAAATTTCAGTGATGACGAAGAAAGCCATCTGGACAAAGTCACTTTAGAAACAGGAAGGCCTTTTTATTATCGAAACAAAAGTTGATCAGATTTTCTAAATTTTTTGTTCTGTCCAAATAATATCTAAGCTGACGGTGGACGTCAAGATAATGTAGCTTTTGTTCAGCTCTATCTGAATAGTTAGGAAAAATACAGGAGATCAATAGATTGATTCAGATTGTTTTAAAGGATGGATTAGTTCTCAAAGATACTCTGTCTTTGTGAAAAATCAAATAAGAGCATGAAGTTCAGACACCCTCCTGGCAGATGTAATAGCCACTAGGAATAAAGTTTTCCAAGAAAGATATTTCAGGGAACAAGAAACAGCTGGGGAAGAATCAAGGATGTCAGCACTAAATTTAAATCCCACTGAGGAGGAGGATTCCTGATTGGAGGCTTTAGTAGGAAAATTCCTTTCAGCCTATGGGACATAATATTATGATCTGCTATCCCGACATGAAAATTAGAAATAGCAGCCAACTGAACTCTGACTGTGGAAGAAGAGGAGCCTGTGGAAAATCTCTGCTAAGAAGTCCAGAACTGCCTGAACAGGGGCAGTAAAAGGATCAATATTTTGGGCCTTAGCCCAATAAGAGAAACGCATTTGCTTGTGTGCAAATCCTCCTGTATGATATCTCTAACTGAGCAACCATGCTGTGAGGTTGAGAGAAGGGATTGACCGTGCAGCTGACCGGATGGTGAATCAGTAGATCTGGCACTGGGTCCAGATGAAGGTGATGATGGAGGGAATCAATTTGGCTCTCAAAGCGGTAGCTTTCTGGATCACCTGAGGGATCAGAGGAAAGGAGAGGGGCATAAAGAAGTCCCTGGGGCCAATCCTGGGTCAGAGCGCTCTGGGGATGGCCTGATAGAGGGAAGAGGCTGAAGAAGTCTGGACATTTGCTGTTTTCAGAAAAATCTCTTCCGCTATGGATTGCTTGAGAGACCACTCGTGAGGCATGAGAATAGCTCTGCTCAATCTGTCCGCTATAATGTTGGTTTTGACTTGGTTCCGCCCTGTTTGTTGATATACCAAACTACAGACATGTTGTCTGTGTGGACCATCTCCAGGACATTTATGTGCAGATGGTACCCCCACCCGATCAGGAGGCATCCGTGGTGACAGTGGCTAGCACCTGCCTTGGTGAACCTGAGACGATGTGATCCACCAAGCAAGATGTTCTTTGCATGTTTGTGTCACCAGAATCTGGTGGACATTGGGGGAGTTGCTACTGTGTGAACAGCATCCACTGAAGGAGGCGTGTAGAATCGAGCCAGGGAAGAAGAGTGATGGCCGCAGCCATAAGACCTAACACCTTTAGAACCATTCTGGCCTGTACCTTCTTGCTGGCCAGAATGATCCTGACATGAGTCTGAATGTCTGAAACTCTTTGTTCTGTAAGGGTAGCTGACATCCGAACAGTGTTTAAGATGAAGGTAATAGACTGGCAGGCGATAAGGATGACTTTTCGTAGTTGACTGAGATGCCCAAATGAGAACAAAGGTCTATTGTGTAATATAAGCTGATGCCTGGTGGTGGCTGACAGGAGCCAGTCTGACATCTCAGGTGAGCCGTGACCACTGCCATGCATTTGGTGAACACTCTGGGGCTGTAGTGAGACCAAAGGGCAGGGCTCTGAAATGGAAATGACTGGACCCCAGGAGAAATCTCCTGAATTTTGATGTGATAGTACGCATCCTGAAGATCTATTGAGCACATCCAGTTGTCCTTCTGTAAGAAGGGTAGAATTGACTGAAGAGTGACCATTCGAATCTTGTCTTCCTGACAGACTTGTTGAGTCTGCTGAGATCCAATATTGGTCTCCAGTCTTCCGTCTTTTGGGGACCAAAAGAACCTTGTTTGAATGGTCTATTGTAACTGGCTGAATGGCTCTTTTTGCAGTAGTTTTGCGATCTCTAACTCTGCAATGTGTACATCTGGAAGGGAACTTTCCTCGAAAGGAATTATGTAACCCTTGGATATGATCGACTGTACCCATCTGTCTTGGTGAGGGGATGCCAGGCTTCTGGGTACAGTGAATCTTCCCGACTGCCTCCAAGGAGGGACAGCCGGGCAACACCTCAGGGATGCTGAAAGGGCTTCTCAGGAAGAGACTCCCTGTTGCCCTGATTCTTAGGACCCTCTGCCTCTGGAACCACATCTTCCCCCTTCTGTCCTTTGGGATAAGGCCTAGAAACTCCAACAGCAGAAAGAGTCTTGCCGTCCTGCTCACACCTGGTCAAGGTTTCCTTCACCTGAGGGCCAAACAAAGCTGACCCATCAAAGGGAGAATTTGTGAAGGCAGGCTTGGCGTCTAAGAGCCACACCTGTGCCTCCATCAGCAGCATAAGATATTACATGGAGGAGTTAGCAATGGAATTGAGGGTTATCTTTTCCCCTGCAGCTGTAGGATCCTGAACTACTTCTCCCAGCTCCTTCAGGATATCTCTCTGGAGTCTGGTGAAGTGACAAAGATAACTATCCATGGTCCTAGAGTCCTTATTAGGAGGATGAAGGATCTGCAAGTTCCTTTTTGGTGCAGCTTTTGCACCACCATGGCATCAGCGGGACACCCTTTGTAAGGAATTGTTTGTCACTAGGGGCAGTTATAAATTTAGAAGGCCTCCTAGGGACTGGCTCTACAGAGTCCGAGCTGTCCACACGCCTGCTATAACCTGCATAAGGGGTACACCCAGGAGGTGGAGGGGTATACTGACTCATCCTCAGAGGGATTGTTGGTGGGCCAGTTTCCCTCTGTTTCAGAAGTTCTAGGATGTCTGAGAAGGAGACATCCTCAGAGATCTAGGGATCCCTCTGACTCATCAAAGTCAGTATCCAGTGACAGACTCAGAGGATCTCCTGAAACATCAGGAGAATCCTCGGAAGAGAGGATCTCTGGGTCCTGTAGCAAGAGAAGTGGCAGAGATGTCAACAGGTACAATAGAGGGAGGAGCTACGGAAGAGACTGCTGACTGATACCAGTGGCCAGTACACTCTTCATCACCTCCCTCCCAGGCAGGTGAAGTCTCCGAGGCAGATGTGAGGAGACCATGGAAGCCCGACCACCAATCCCTAAGGAAGAGGAGATAAGAGTAGGGGCTGAAGGAACAGAAGGGGTATCCGTCCTCCAGCCGTAGCAGTAACCATGCCCGAAGACTCAAACTCAAGCTCTGGGGTAGAGTTGAAGGAGGAACTGTAATGACTTGAGCAATCTACTGACCACTCTCTAGGTCATGGTCTGACAACCTGGATGACCTTGAAGATCGCCGATGGCTCCGTCGTTCCTGGAATGGGTCATCGGAGCGATACACGATCCTGTCGGCATGTCGAGCCGATCGAGCCGACACGATACCGATGCCCGGTGTCGGAGCGGTCAGAACCGACACCACAGTGGTCAAAGAAAGGCACCGGTATAGCCGATAGCCATCGGCTTCAGTGGTCAGTAGATTCGCAACCACCAGCCACCGGCGGCCGAAAAGTGTCAGAATCAGGCTTAGAAACAGAAGCCTGGGTCTTGGCAGACCTGAGAATCAACTTATTCCTTCTCCTGCAGGACTCTCTGGCTGAAGACAGAAGTCCTGCAGGTGAAGAGGGTGTGACCGTCTGTCAGAGACATCTTCTGACAACCTGAAACCCTCTCTTTAGACATGGTGCCTAACAAAACACACACACACCAGTCCAATTAAATTAAACTAATACCAAAAGGTATTTAGTAAAAATACCAACACACACACCCTAACAGGGGGATGGGATAGGAAATTAACTGACTAAAAAATTAAGAGAGACAGGATTTCTGTCAGAAAAGTTAAATTTAAAGTTAAACTATCAAAACAAATAGTTTTAACTAAGTCACAAATGTGAATTACTTACCAGGAGCTGGTAAAGAGAAGACCTCCGATCTGGGTACTTCCTGCCTTGCATCATGGGATATGGGGCTGCCTCGAGCTGGTAAAAGGAGTTCTCGAGCTAAAGCACCCATCAAGCAAGAATGAAGGCGAGATTGACAACTTAACATTATATACTTATCAATTTATATCTTGCATTGTTTCAGTAGCACTCTCAGTCAGAACTCAATTAGATTCAAGCAATGAATGCAGAGGTAACAAACAGGGAATTTTAATTATACTAGCAAGCCTTGAGACAATCAGATAAAACACACAAGTTGTTTGGCCAGTATTTAAAACAGCAGGATTAAGGGTGGGGGGAAAATAGCACTTTCCACTCAGAAAAATAATACTTTCAACACAGATCAGAAGCCATCAAATATGATCTAAATCAAGCAAGCAAAAGTAATTTAAATTAAATTAAATTTTAATTTTAAATCTGTCCCTTTTTGTCCCCCCATCATTTTAGGCTTTGTCCAGATTTTTAGGGCAAAAAATCTGGACAAAGCCTAAAATGATGGGGTGACAAATAGGGACAGATTTTAAATATTGCTCAAACAAACTTAGAAAGTTGATATAATAATAGGTGTTGCATTAGCATGAATTCTCTGAAGGATGTGGAGTCTTAAACTCAAATGTTTGTCATTATTTAATGACTTCAATCCTCAACTACATGCCAGAAAAGTACAGATTTTAGGAGGAACACACCAAAAATATGAGGCAAAAATCTGGACATTCAATCACACACACACACACACAGTCACTTCCTAATTCATAGGTGCATTCACTCACACATCGCTCTCTCTCTCTCTCTCTCCTGATCAAACACACACACAGTCACTGAAAAAATGTCTCTCTTTCTTTTCTGAAGAAATGTCAAGCAGAGGTCTTTATTTCACCACTGAAGAAAATGTCCAAACGTAGACCAGACAAACTCCGTACTGCTGTATCTGTTATTCTTTATTTGTCTCAGAACAAATGCTTGCCAAACAGTTAATTCTGTCAGAGCTATTTCAATTTTATTATAACACAGCTAGACAGATGAATAGACTAAGGCACACAGTCTAAGACGTCATTACTGAATAAAACATACTGTCCAGTTTATATACTCTTTTCAACCAGTGTTATTTTTAATGTCCTTGTGACTTGTTCTTCTGGTTTCTGTCTGTCATGAAAAAGTCCATGGTTATTTCATGCACTTTTTTGGTCCTTGCTGTATCTGAAGACTTCACAAAAGTCTCTTCACATCATATTTGCATCACTTGACCTGTCTGCATATTATTTATTTATGCATCTGAAAGCCAAGAAAGTCAACTTCCTTTTTTTCTATAACAGGATGCATTTACAGCAATGCCCACAGCTATATGTTTTTAATATCTAAGCATACAAAACTGTTCTTGCAAAGCAAGCATATTATTTTGAAAACTGTTGTTTGGCCTTGCACATTTGCTTTCACTGTACACACAGTATATTGGGGAAAAGCATTTTAATTTACACAATATCTATCAGTCACTTCCTCATTCATACCTGCATTCACTCACACATTGCTCTCCCTTCATTCACTCACACATCGCTCTCACTCTCCCGATCTCTCTCACACACACAGACTCTTTTGCTTTCATTCATGCATTCACTCACATATGCAGACAGACACACACACTCATACAGACATTCGCTTACCTGCAATCAGCTGCTAAGCTTCGCGGCTCCCCTGTAAGGAAGACATGGCTCCCCAGGGTGCCGCGGCCCACAATTTGGGTACCTGTGCGCTATTGTATCAATTGATAGATCCTATCTTCAACTTGGGGTGTATTCAACCACTTCTGACAGTGCAATTTACTGCTGACAAGCTGTGTAACTGACACAATGCCCAGAACCTCATGTGACAACTGCTATAACTCTTTGTTGGAGGTAAAACTGATGAGCAGTCGGTTTGCCTTTGGCTTATGGTTCTGATGCAGAGGAGTGTGTTGAACCAGAGTCTCCTTTTGAGGAACTGTCCTTTGGAGGCACAATTGCTAGGATGATGAAATTTTTTAAGTGGGATTCTTCTCACATGTCGAATATTCAGAGATGTTACGAGTTGCTTGAGGTGAATACTCCTAACTCATCTGCATTTCCTCCTGTACTGGCTGCTTTGTTAGATACCTTTATTGCTGCCTCCAAGTCTCCTGATTCTCAGCCACCTGCTCCTAAGAAACCTAATAGGTTCTATAAGGTTCCTTAGGACTGTCTGTTTTTTATTTAAATGTCCTTCTGCTGATCATGTTGCGGTGTCAGTCTCTTCTGACAAACCTTCTAAACATTTGCCTTCTGATAAGGATATCAGGGCAATGCAGAGGATTAGCATAAAAGTTTGCACTGCTTCTACTTTGGCCTTCAGGGCCATTAATTACCATACCCACATGACCAGGCATGAGCTGGCCTTGGTAGCTCAGACTTCTCAGGTTATCTCTACCTTCCCTCATTCTGATGGCAAATGCTCTGCCTTCTCTTTTTTAGGTTCTGCTTCTCAAATGGCTCACCACTCTATTAAATGTAGCTATGATGCTGCTGATGCCTCTTCTAGGTCAGCTGCTTTGGGGTCCATCATAAGGTGTTATTCTTGGTTTCATCTCCAGACTCTTTCTGAGGACATTAAGGCGAAGTTGCTTGATGCTCTTACGGATAATACTCATCTTTTTTGGGACTGCTGCTGCTGACTTGTTTAAGTCTCTTCAAGAGAAAAGCAAAGCCTTGCAAGAAGTTAAACATATTTTTGTCTCTCCTATCCTTAAGTTCCAGAGGAATTATCCTTCTATATCATCTTTTGTTCAAAAGCCAACCCTGCCAGGCCTCTAAAGTCAGGAAATGTGTGAGGTGGGCCCCCTCTGCTAAGAGTTCTTAGATTTCTGTGGCCCAGAAGCCTCCCTTGTCTGATAAGCCTGCTTCGCTTTGACAATCCCCCCCCTGCCTTTAGACCAGGTTTCTTTGTCCATTCAGCTCTCCCCTTCAATTCCAAATTGACATCTCATCACTACAGACTCCTTGGTTCTTTCTATCATCCATCAAGGTTACTTCATGGTATGGAAATCTCTCCCTCCTTTTTTCTGGGATTCCTCAACCTCCTCTAGGGCAACTTCCTCATCTCCCAGAGGTTCTAGGGTGCCTGCTGAACCACGGGCCATTCAACCTGTCCCGCCTCCCAAGTGGGACAGGGTTTTTATTCCAGGATGTTCCACAACAGGGTTGTGATAGTGAGGAAAAGAATGCATTCAGACAGAAGTTGCAGGACCTACTAGATAAGGCAGGACAACATGAATTGGTGTTGATAATGGGTGACTTGAATGCACATATCAGGACAGACAGAACAGGATATGAGGACTGCCTGGGTCCACATGGGTGTGGTAACAGGAATAAAGGAGCAGAAGCCATTCTAGACTTCTCTCTGGCAAATGGCTTGAAAGTAGCCAAAACATAGTTCAGAAAGAGAGACAGTCACAAGATCACATACAAGAGTAGTCAACATGCAACTCAGGTAGACCTCCTCCTAGTAATGAAAAAGGACTGGGGTAAAATCCATGATTGTAAAGTCATCTCCAGTGAAACAGTCAGCCTACAGCATAAAACATTAGTTGCCACAATCAGCAGCAAGCAGTGGTCAGAGAAGGCTCTAAGGTCAACAAGACCAGGCTGAAGACATGGAAGTTGACTGGAGAGAAAGTACAGCAGTTCAAAGAATTACTCAGGGCTCTAGCACCCCAAGAAGAGCAGGAAATAGGTGGAGTTGAAGAGGAGTGGCAACGCCTAAAAACTGCATGTATTAGGACTACAGAAAAGATATGTGGCGAGCCAGGTATGGAAATAAGGTACATAAGGAAAGCTGGTGATGGAATGCAGAAGTCCAGGAAGTCATCAAAAGAAAGGAGGAGTGCAGGAAGAAATGTGAGATAGAAAAGACTGACCAGGCTAGGAAGGACTACTGGTTGGCTAACAAAGAAGCTAAGAAAGAAGTTACAATAGCAAAGAATAGGGCATCAGAGGCGCTCTTCCAACTTCTGGAAAGTGACTCAGTAAGGAGCACAGAGAAACTATATCAGGTTGCAAGATAAAGAAGATAGTCAGACACCCTTCATAAGGGATGCCAGCAACAACCTGCTTACCAGTCCACAGAACATCAAAGGCAGATGGAAGGAGTATTTCCAGCAGTTTCTGAATGAAGAAAAGCCCACAGAAGCTGTACTGCCCCAGAAACAACCTACAATAAGAGAAGAGCCCACCTTAGAAGAAGTAAGAACAGCACTAAGGAAGATGAAGTCAGGGAAAGCAGCAGGCTCAGATGAGGTGACAGCAGATATGATAAAGATGCTGGGTGAGATAGGGGCGAATTGGCTCCTGAGGGTACTAATAGCAGTGTGAAGAGAAAGGCGTATCCCAGATGACTGGACAATAAGCATACTTGTGCCTGTATACTTGTGCCTGTGTACAAGAACAAAGGGGACATCCACAACTGTGGGCAGTACAGAGGGACCAAACTCCTACCACACTGCATGAAAGTTCTGGAGAGAGTGAGTGATAAACAGCTACACAGAGGAGTAGAATGTAAGATGGGAGATGAACAGTTCGGATTCAGATCAGGATGCAGCACAATTGACCCAATGTTTGCACTGAGACAGATACCTGATAAGCTAGAAATGAGGACAGAGTCCAACTGGGCATTCCTAGACTTGGAGAAAGCACATGGCAAGGTCCCAAGAAAGCTGATCTGGGCAGTACTGTGGTGGTATGAAGTCCCAGAAACATTGGTAGAATTAGTGCAGGCTATGTACAAGGACCCAGTGACTCAAGTACGAATAGTGTTCTGCCTCACAGAGGGGTTCCCAGTGGGAGGGGGTGTACATCAGAGTTCAGATCTGAGCCCACTGCTGTTCATACTGGTGATGGACTACATTAGCAAACAGGCTGGAGGGGCAAGATCAACAAAGCTGCTGTATGCAGACGATGTAGCAGTACAGGCAGACTCTGAGCTAGAACTTCAGAAAAGGATAGCAGAATAGAATGCAAATCTGAAGGCACATGGGTGGTAATGGCAGCAAATTGGGCAAATCAGAAGAAGCTGAGAATAGAGATAGAAGGGAAGATAGTGGAATAGGTAAATAGCTTCAATTATCTGGGAGGGGTGGTTAAGGAGAAGGGTAGTCTGAATGAAGAGGTCAAAGCTAGAATCAGAGGGGCTGCAGCCAACTGGCATAGAGTATCAGGTGTAGTCTATGACAGAAGAATGCCAAGAAGCTGAAAAGCAAGGTGTACAAGACAGTGGAGCGACCAGTACTACTGTATGGTACAGAAACCTGGGCAGTAAAGGCAGAACAGTTGAAAAAGCTAGAGGTGATGGAAATGAAGAGCCTCAGAAAGGTGGGAGGATGCACACTGTGGGACAGACGAAGAAATGAGGACATAAGAGCAGAAGCCAAAATACCTCCAATTGCAGAAAAGATCAAAGAGAACAGATTATGGTGGTTTGGGCAAATGTGTAGAAAAGCAGAAGACAATCTGGTGAGGAAGATTTGGGACAGACAGGAAGAAGGTAAGAGGAAGCAAGGACATCCAGCAGAGAGGTGGATGGATTGTGTGAAAGAAGATCTGCGACAATCAGGCATGAGTGCTGAAGAAGGCACAAGTGTGGCACAGAATCGAGAGAGTTGGCGAGAGTTAACACGATACCCGACCCCATATAGAAAATAAAAAGGGATAAAGGGGGCTGATGATGATGTTCCTGCTTCCTCGAAAGGCAGGCACTTGGAGATCTATTTTGGATCATTCGCGGCTCAACACCTATCTCGACATCCCTTCTTTTTGGATGCTTCCTCTTCAAACTGTTTCCTCTCTTATTAGCCCAGGCTTTTCTGGTGTCCTTGGATCTGAAAGATGCTTACCTTCATATTCCTACTCACCCTCTTTACAGGAAGTTTTTAAGTTTCTCTGTGTCTTCCTCTAATTTTCAGTTCTCTGCTTTGCCCTTTAGTCTCTTTACTGCCCCCAGGGTATTCACAAAATGCCTAGCTCCTATGGTTGCCTTCTGCAGGCTCCAAGTCATTCAGAGTTTTCCTTATCTAGATGACCTGTTGCTTCAGGCACCTTCTTCCAGTTGATTGTTGCAGGATCTGCAGTTCACCATCTCTCTTCTTCAAAGTCTTGGGTTTACTAATAACTTTCAAAAATGTATCCTTTCTCCTTCTCAGGATTGTGTGTATCTGGGTGACAGGATTCACATGGTGTCAATGTTGGCCTCTCTTCTGCCTCCAAAGGTATGGTTGTTGACAGCTTTCTTCCTCAGTCACGTCTTCCCCTGACTGCTGTGCCAGCCAGTGAGTTTCTTTGGGCTGTGGGATTCATGGCCTCTTCAATTCCAATGTCTCCTCTTGCCAGAATCTACATGCAGAAGCTTCAGTAGTACCTCAAGTGGGTTTGCCTGCAGCATCATTGCCCTCTGATTTTCAGTGTACCGCTCCTTCCCCGTCTCAAGAAGGAATTTGAGTTGTGGATTCAACAGTTCCCTCTCAACCCAGGCCGGCCCTTTCAACCTCCAATCCCTTCTCAAGAGCTGTTCACCAATGCCTTGGACAAGGGGTGAGGTGGAGGGCATCTCTTGGTCACCTGAAAGTTCAGGGTCTTTGGTCTCCCAATCAGAAATCCCAAAAATCAGACCACATTAACATCAAAAAGATGAGGCCTCTGATTATGGCCTTTCAGGCTTTTCACCCCATGTTCTCTCCAGGCCCCTTGAAAATGGACAAGAACAATACTACAGTTATGTGGTATGTCAACAAGCAGGGAGGCATGAAATTTTACCTCCTCTACAGGATGGCGCTTCAGGCTTGGGAAGTGGCTCTCGATCATTAGTTAACTTTTCAGGTAGTATAGATTCCTTCAGAGCACAATCTTGTGTCAAACTCTCTTGAGCAGATCCAAAACACAGGCTCATGAATGGATGCTTCACACAGACATGTTTCTGGACAATGTCCAGTGAGGGGGTACTCCTCAGGTAGATCTTTTTGTCTACCCTCTGAACAGGCAGCTTCCTCTATTCTGTTCCAGAGTGCCATGCCATCTGGCCTGGAAAAAGGACGTCCTATCCTTTCCATGGAGGGGGAGGTTTCTTTATACTTTCCCTCCCCTTCCTCTACTTCCAAAAGTCCTGTAGAAGATTCAGCTGGACTCCACAAAAATCTTGCTAGTGACTCCCTTTTGGCTGTGACAGCACTTATTCCCCCCCTCTTAATGCATCTGGCCAGGGGCAATCATCACAAGTTACCTCACCAGTTGGATCTCCTCACACAGAAGGAGGAGTCTCTCATTCACCCCCCCCCCCTGTTCACTCTGCAGCTGACATTGTGGGTAATATAATTTTTATCCCTTTCTGGCACCTGTTTTCTGAGTACGTGCTTAAGGTTTTATAGGAAGCAAGGACACTCTCAGCCAGAAAATCTTACATGTCCAAATGAAAGAGATTTTTGGTCAGGTGCCATGCTCGTAACAAGCACCCTTTTTCAGTGGGTGGTCCCTCTGGTCCTCTCTTATTTGTGTGAGTTGCTCTAGTCTGGTTTGGCCTATTCTGCGAAGGCCCATTTGTCAGCCATTTCTGCTGGTCTGCCCTTGACTCCTACTCTGACTTCTCATTTTGAGATCAAACAATTTCTTAAAAGCGTCCTGTATATTAGGCCTCCAAGAAAATCTATTCCTCCTCCTTGGACCTTAATTTTGTTTTGGAAAAATTGACACAGGTTCCTTATCAATCAGCCTGCAGTTTCTGCTTCTTTGCAACATTGCACCTGGAAGACTATTTTGTTGTTGGCTCTTACTTCTGCTAGGAGGGTTTCTGAGCTCCAGGCCCTTCCTTCTTTTTTGTTTTTTTCACAGAGACAGGGTGTCCCTTTGTACTAATCCTTCTTTTATGCCCAAGGTGATAAATGAGATGTCCTTAAATCAGTCAGTACAACTCCCTTCTTTTTTCCCTTTTCCTCAGTGTGCTACTGTGAGGGTCCTGCATACCCTGGATTTGGATAAAACTAGGACTATTCATAAGTCCAATCAGCTTTTTGTTTCCTTTCATCCCAGGTCTTTCGGTTGGGCTGTTTCTAAGCAAACCATCTCTTCCTGGATATCTAAGGCAATTTATTTTCATTATTCATTTCATGGCAGGTCTCTGCTTCTGTTACAGCTCATTCTACTCGGGCTGTTGCCTCTTCTGGTACCTTCCTTCAAGAGGTCGGACACCAATTCCATCCTTGAAGCTGCTACTTGGTCTTCAGTACATACCTTTACTAAGCATTATAAGCTGGATATGGTTTCCAGGGCCAGAGTGGATTTTGCTGAAAACATTTTATGCAGGTTTGTTGAGAGTTCTTGTCAGCCTTCCACTTCCCACTCTGTTTTTTGAGCTTTTCGCCTTTATTTCAAGAATACTGCAACAGTGATATAGAAGGACATAGTACAGTATTGTAAAATCCTTACCATAACAGTAGATGTCCTTCTCTTCGCTGTTGCAGTATTCGTTCCCTTCCTCCAACTACCTATTTATTCTGCATTTTTTTCCTTCTAGATGTGCAAGGACTTCTTGGTCCTATGAGGATTGTTCTCTCCTTGGGCAATTTAGTTCTGGGTAGTTGCATCTGTACATCCCTTTTATGCCCCATGTTTCGTGTGAGGAGCATAAATAGGATATATGGAGCAAACACGATCCTTTTCAAGCTTTTACATACTGGCCAAGCAATGGGCTGCCTGGGATGGGGCATCCGTTCTTTCAGGAATACTGCAACAGTGAAGACAAGGGCATCTACTGTTATGGTAAGATTTTACACAACTGTACTTTCTATCAGCACAGAAAGCATCACAACAAGTGCAGACTAAAGATGTACTACATATTTAGATTCACATGTACAATTCCCAGGCACATAAATTCTTCTCTCCACAACAGTTATAGCAGCATTTTAATAAACTTTTAAAAATTACAATCACTGCATTTAAACATACCTCCTTAGACAAGACAAGGAAAAAGAAACTAAGGGTAATGCTGCTCAATGCAGAAGTCTAAACCTCAAGATACACGTACTCGAGGCTCTCCTCAGTATGGAGAATATTGATATCTGTGCAGTAACAGAAACCTGGTTCAAGGCTCCCGAGAGCACCCCAGCACTACCAGGCTATACCTCATACTATGCTTTTTGGCCCCAAAACTCGGACCAAACCACAAGAGGAGGGGGAGTATCCATATTCATCAAAGATACCCATACCTCCAGGCTAGTGGCACTGGACGAAACATCTGAGACCATCCATGTGCAACTAACAGGGGGCAAAACTGCCTTCCAGTTTGTAGCCTGCTACAGACCACCCTCCCAAACTCAGGAACCCCACTCAGCTTTCCAGAAGACACTGGAGAATATGGAGGTCTCTCCAAACACCATTATATTGGGTGACTTTAACTACCCAAACATAGACTGGGAGCACTACTCAAGCCCCAACACCCTAGCCCAACGGTTCCTAGAATTTATAAACTCAAATGCTATGGAACAACTGGTCACCATTCCCACAAGAGGGGAAAACATATTGGACCTGATCATCACCAACATGGGGACTCTATGTTCCATACCAGAGGTATACCCCTCATTGATAAGATCTGACCATAAATTAATCACTATGGACATTCATATCCCGTCCCCACCCCCGGCAAAGGAAACCACGGTCAAAAGCAAACTTCCCACTTCTCAAAACCAAGGTGGAATCCTTCAAAGCCCCATGGCCAGTGGAAAATACGGCCCAAACCACAGAATCCTTTACAAACGCATTCTATGGATACCTACAGGAATGCATGGATCATGCTATCCCAAATAAAACCAAGACACACTCCTCCAAAGGCAGAAGACCTGTCTGGTGGACCCCAGCCATAAATAAGCTGTACAACAGAAGGAGGAAGCTACTACATGATAGAGCAAAATCCCTGAAAGGGAAGGCAACTCTGATCAGTACTAGCAAGAAACTATGATCCCTTATAAAATCATCTAAGGCTAGCTTCGAAAGAAAAATTGCACAAGACGCTAAAGCTAATCACAAGGCTTTCTTTAGTTATGTCAGAAACTTGGGTGGAAACTGTCAGATATGCTCTGAGTTAGTGCAAAATGACAAAAAATACACTGAACCCACAGACACTGCCAACATCCTGGCAGACAGGTTCAGTGCAAACTCCCCCCCCCCCCCCAAATGAGCAAATGACTATCCCAACAGAGTGTAGCCTCCCTGACATCACAGATGCACAGGTGAGAGTTGCCCTCTCCAAAGCAAAAAACACAGCATCAATGGGACCGGACGGTATCCCGGGCTGTGTTTTACATGAGCTCCAAGAAGAACTGAACCCTCACTTAAAATCACTGTTCAGTCTCAGCCTTACAACAGGATATGTACCCAAAGAATGGCGTACAGCAACAGTGGTCCCACTCCATAAAGGTGGTGCCACAACGGACCCTGGAAACTATCATCCTATAAGCCTAACTAGCCTGGTCTGCAAAGCTATGGAGCATATCATCATGGAACTCATAAACAAAGACATTGGGAACCTCCAAACACTGGATCCTACCCATTTTGGCTTTGTTAAGGGCAGATCTTGCCTCTTGAACCTGCTCAATTTCTTTGAAACAGTCACCAAGGCCATAGACGAAGGGAAGGTAGTCCACACGGCCTACCTTGACCTTGCAAAAGCCTTCGACACAATACCCCACTCAGGCATCATAAATAAGCTCACCAGCTTAAATATCAACCCCTATGTCACAAGATGGGTTGCAAACTGGCTTAGGGATAGAACCCACATGGTCAGAATTGCAGGTGCCATGTCAGACTCTAAACCAGTTACAAGTGGCGTCCCACAAGGCTCAGTCCTGGGACCTCTCTTGTTCAGTATATATTTCTCTGAGGTACAGGCTAACACAGGAGGACTATGGCTGACAAAGTTTGCAGATGACTGCAAACTGGGGGCCATAATCGACTCGCCGGGTGACACAAGCAACCTCCAAAAAGGTCTCACAGAGATGGATAACTGGTGCGATAGCCATGGTCTAAAGCTAAATGCCAAAAAGTGCATAGTCATCCCCTTTGGGAAAAACAAAGTGCCCACAAATTACCACATAGGTGGTAATCCATTAAGTACGGAAAAAGTAATTAGGGATTTGGGGACCCAAGTAGACTGCAATCTCTCCTTTGACAATCACATTGCCAAAGTGGTTAGAAAGACATTCTATATAGCCCACCTTATCACGAACGGGTTCACATCTAGATCAAGAGAGGTCAATGTGCCCCTCTACTCATCAGGCCCATAATTGAATACAATGCTCCATTTGGGATGTACCTTACCCGACAACTGCTACAACTAGAAAGACCCCATAAGTACCTCACCAAGAGGATCAAGGGACTCAAACAGATGCTCTACGCAGTTAGGCTAAATAAACTCCAGCTCTACTCAGTTGCTTACCGCCTACTCAGAGGCGATCTGTGCCTGACGTATAAAGCCATGTCCAACCCAGAATTAATGGACATGCTCCACCTCAAGAAATCCAAATCCATCAGAGCTACACACTCCAGTGACTTAAACCTCAGCACAGAAATAAATAGAACATGCTGGAGGGACAGATTCATATCCCAGAGGCTCCCCTCACTCTGGAACAAAATCCCAATCCATGTCAAACAGAGCCCCTCAATGACCCTCTTCAAGAAGAATCTTGACGTTTGGATGGGAGATCGTAAATTTACCCCTGGGATCTCTTCTGTGTCACTGCTAGACAGAGGCACAGTAAACTAACCTTAAATGGGCTACCTTCTGTGACCTACTATACAAAGGCACAGTCAACTAATCTAAGAAGGGTGGCGAAAGCCAAACACACTCTGGCTAGGCTTGTAAATGCCCAAGGGCAGATAGCCTAGTATCAACCTATGAAACTTTCTTAACACTAGATGGTGCTGTTAAATTATTTAATCTGCCAAGACTTATATCTTTGATACTGCTACCTCTCAATTTTACAAAGTGAGGCAATTCCCTAATCTTGTTCAAAGTATGTGGGACATTCAGTTTTTTTTAAAGATGAATTTTCCTGCATGCATAGCTCACTTGGAGCCTCTAAAACTAATCCTATGTTGATGGCTGCTTGCCTTTTCACAGTAAATCTGGGAGACCATTTATGAGTTGAAAGCCAGATCCTATAACAGTGATGCTGGATGAATGTTTTTTTTCATATAATAACAGACCAGTGAGATGCTGACTTATATACAGTTAGGACTAACAGTGGAGGGGGCTTGGGACTGGAGGAGGGTTATAAATGGCCTGAACCTGTCTAGCACTAGATTGGGTGTCTGACTTCAACCTAATTAGCATGGGAATTATGATTACCCCCCCCAAGCTTATCTCTCATGGGCTTTGGTGGCTTTCACCTAATTAGCATGAATTGCTCTTTCAGCCAGTTGACACGAGTAGGTCTATCCCATGTTCAACCCCCCAAAATAAGCGACAAAAAGAAACAAACAAAATTTTAGACCACAACCAAGTGTTACCAAACATCAATGTACACTTGGGAAAGTCCTTTTTGGCACCTATATCAGATTCATCATTCTACTGAAATATTTAAAAATAAGCATATACAAAACGCTAAAAATATATAACAACAAATGATTAAAAGGTGTTTTAAATTTCAGGTGCTGACCTGCTTTTATGGGACTAATGACCCTAATATTCAATAAAAATTAAAATTAGAAGTAAAAATTAAAATAAATTCAAGAAATTTCTCCAGCTATCACAATTGTAAACATGTCCTGGAATTTCAGTTGAAATTATATTGTGGATGGTCGCCTTCGTATTTCATTGAGTCAATCTGAGTGTGAGACTTGTCTTTTGGTAGCCAGTACTGCTGTGGTGACTTAGGTGTATCTTTAACAGGAAATTAGTCTACCTGATTCCAAGAATCATCAGTAGTAAGTCCGCTTTGTGAATTAGTTTCCTGATGGTTAAAACGCTGTAATAGAGCAGCTGGTATTTAGCCCTGGGGTTCTGTATGCATAAAGTTTAATTTGGTAGGATAGTCTAGGACATTTTATTACCCCTTAAAGGTTTTATAAAAACTTTGTCCAAAACTAGAATTGTAACACCACCGTGGTTCAGAAAGTCATTGAGTTGTATAGCCAGTGGGTTTCAGAGGATTTTTACTTTAATTTTGTATAAGTGTTGTACAGTTGTTGTTGTTGTGTCTTTTGGCTTTCGGTTAAGGGATGCCACAGCGGAACTCCGGTCCGCTAATGATTGGTAGTTGATTTTTACGTGCCGGGTTACCAGCCCTGATGCACAACCTTCAACGAAGGTATGCACATTCACGCATGTCTCCACGCAAAAGACGCTCTAGCTAGGAATCAAACCGGACAGCGTCTTACTGTGAGGCGACAACGCTACCGCAGCACCACCACCATCGGTATCAGTGCATCTCATTAATTTATTAATGGTCTTCCCCACATAAAAGGCATTGCAAGACTTGCACTGCACCCAGCATACCTCTCAACTGTACAGATCTTCACGGAATGTCCACATTTTTGCCTCATTTTTTTGGCCTGTTCCTCAGAAATTTGTTTTTTTTTCTGGCAAATCACTGAGGACTGATACCACTAAATAATGACAAACACATTTGAGTTTCAATGTTTGCATCCTTCAGAAAATGTAGGTTAACACAAGACCTGTTGTTATTCTGCTACTTTCTAAGTTTATGAGAGCAACATTCAAAATCTATCCTGATTTTTGGGCCTTTACCCCCTCATTATTTTATGATTTGTGCAGATTCCTTTTGCTAAGAGGTGGAGAGGTATAGTGCACAGTAACTGCATTCTCAGTTTCAGAGTTCCGTGAGACTGTTACTGTAGAGCTTTCTGGTTCTGGAGCACTGGAAATGATCTGAACCACTAATTAAGGGGCAGTATCTGCTGTCAGGGGGGCACATTTATGAGTGCCTCTAGGCAACTGAGTTGTGTCTTCCCATTTACTTTCTATGAAATCCCTAACTCTTTTAGCATTTTTGAAGGTGAAGCAGGGCCTTTGCTCAGAATCTCACTAAGACTCCTGTTGTCCTCTATTATGACAGCACCCGAATGCAGGAATTTTAAAACACTTTTTAATCATCTGTTATTATTTTAGCTTTTTGTATATGCTCATTTTTAAATATTTTTGGAGAATGTTGGATCTGATAAAGGTCCCCAAAAGCTCTTTCAAATTGTATGCCAATGAAACTCTTGGCTGTAGTCTAAAATTTAAAAAAAAAATTTTTGTTCAGTTATTTTGAGGATTCAAACATGTTGGATAGACCTTCTCATGTCTGGTTGGTTGAAGGAGTAATCTATACTAATTAGGTGAAAGCCAGACACCCAATCCGATGAGAGACAGGTCTCAGGCCAATCACAGCCTTCCTCCCCTAGTAATCCTAATTGTATGTAAGTCAGTATCTCACTGGTTGTTACTGTATGAAAAAGTGCTCATCTATTATCATTATTAATAAAGGATCTGGATTTCAACTCAAACGGTCTTTGTGCTTTTCTTAAAGAAGATGAGCAGCATTTAACACAAGATTACTTTACTACTTTTTCAGAGGTTCCAAGTGAGTTGGATATGAAGGAAAATTCATTTTATTTTTAATGTTTAAGGTCTGTAGCCTCCTAAAAGTCTTTCTCAGAACTCTCCATTTGGAATTTTTAAGCATCTGTAGTTATGGATTGATCTGGAGTTTGTGGAGAAAAGGGGAGACCTTCATTTGCTTGTATTTGTTTCTCTACCAGTACAGTTCCTTTTTACAAAGTCTAGGATTAGTATCTGAAAATCCAGAGGATACACGTGTTGGGTCCATGTGTTTCTTACATACCACAGACTCTTTCTCATGTGTAACCCAATGAGAGGACTCATGAGAATTACAAATGCCATAAACCCAGTAATACCAAGAAACTCCCTGGCTGAAATTTGAGACTGAGTTAAGAAGATCAGAAAGGTTTCCAGAAAAAATCCCACTTCTCCTGCTTCAAAACAGCTTGTGCTGAAAAGTGTTTGGTCAAGCAGGACTTCTTTAAGTTTATCTGGAATCTCAGATTGGTTAGAAGAGATGAAACCCATGTTAAGGATTCGACATCTGGGAAAAGTCTCTGCACAGATAAATAAGTTGCCCAACTAAGGAAAAATGTGAATGCCATTCAGTGTGCAATGAATAACAACTGGAGTAAGACACTTTGCAAATATCATTTGGGCAGTAGATTACCCAAAGGGTAATGCAGACAACTGAGAAATTTCCTGGACCATTTGGTTATGGGAGTGTAATAGTATGCATCTTTTAGATCCAATGTTATCATAAAGACTCCCTGGGGAATGAGAGGCAACAGCCCCAAAGGGACAACAAACTGAGTTTTGGAACACTTTGCATATAGATTTAGGAAGGAAAGATCTAAAAATGGTCTCCAAGAAGACTCTTTCTTTGGATACAGGCAGGAGGGGTGGAGGAAGAATGCTGGGACACTGGAACAGATGAAGAGGATGTGGTTGATCCCTGGTTTGTGGTCGCTGAAAAGAAACCACAAGAGGAAGCCAGAAAGGTATGTGTATGTGAGTGGTCTGAGGAACAACTGCTGCCACTACAGAGTCCCCCACTATCAGCTGAGGTAAACACTGAGCCCACACAGCCAGCAAGGGCTCTCTGGTAAGTCTTTTTCTAGGGTCTCTGGAAAATGGACCAACATTAGCGGGTTAAGTATCCTTGCTGTGACAGGGAAGGATGCCTCAGATGCATCTCTAATTGATGGAATGAGTTGTTCAGAAGGTAACGTCAAATAGTTTGAACAAGTAGGACTTACTATTCCGTCTCACACAAAGTTCCCGAAAACACAGTAATGCACATGCAGCCCACTAAACTCCCACCATAAATCGCTTTAGAAATAACATTTGTCTGACAGAAACAAATGGCAGGTGAGCTGTCACAGCAAGAGCACAAGCACTACATACTCTGTAGTGTCTCTGCCAAAATAAAACACTGCATCACATTAAACTTTTATATAAAATGTTCAGAGTTTACATAAGCAGCACATTTCTTCATAAATAAATACCCCACAATAGCTGAAGTTAAAGATAGCAGCCACAGACAGGAAACAACCAGTAATAAAGAAATATTGGTTTTCTTAAAAGGCCAGCATCCTATTTTAAAAATAATGTAAAAAAAGTTTTGTTAGTATGTATCATAACAATATATAGCGAGTAATTACATTTTCTGTGAGGAAGGGTTCCCCAAAGGTAACTTATCTGTCAAAAAGCAGCTGAAGGCTGGCTGCTGCTCTTTGTGAAGCCTCTGAGCTGCTTCTTCATGAGGTTGCAAGAAAGTACAGTAGAGTTCCCACTTTGACTGCTGATCTTCCCTCCTCAAGGCTGACCAATCAGCAGGCAGAGTGGAAGTGAGGGAGATAACCAGAACTCTCAGAAGCTGTCTTGTTGTTGGGTCTTGGGCAAGATACACCCCAAACAGACTAAAGCCTACTGAAGCAGTGGGAATGACGATCATCTTTCCTGTCAAACTTTGATTTATCAATGGAAGCCAATAACTGGTCATCCTTGCAGAAAAATTTAGTTCTGTCCACATAAAACGCAGTTTTAATTTAGTAAAGCAAACCTATAACTGGTCACCTTCTTGGAAATATTTAGTCCTAGCTACATAAAACTTAGCTATTTCTGGCCATCTAAACACTAGGCTAGATGTTTACCTCGGTTACAATAACCACAAAAAGCTGCTTAAAGGAATGAAAGATGTTTGATCCAGTAGTGACGTTTGCTATGAAGGGCTTCTGTGTTTCAGTGGAGTATGTCAATCTGTCAACATCACTTTAGGTGGCTGGCATTTCAGCAAAAATGTTTTGACAAAAGTGGAGAATTCCATTTTCCTCCACTTTTGTGAGACCTCTGAGTAGATATTAAGTTTGGGGGGGGGGTCCTCCAAATGGAGGGTGCAGAGGGACTTGTTTCCCCACCAAAAATATTTACTCCATTTTCACTGAAAGTGCTTTTGGCAAATCATTTTCAAAATTTTTGCTTTTGGGGAAAGTGATACTGATCATTGACATAAACCTGTTCTCAGCATCACCCATTCCTTGCAGAAAATTAGAGACAGAAGTTGAGAAAGAGTTTGTAACTTTGATATCCTCTTATCTGACGTAACAGCGAGTTTGAGTCCAGTAGGAGGCAGCTTGATGCCAGACAGGCAGAGGTAGCAAGTCTAGTGCTGCTTGGGCAAGAGCACTCTGTGGGAGGCCATCATCTAAGATAGTGCAGATTTTTTTTGTATGCCTCATTTTGGATCTCACCCCACCCCACCCACGAGATGCATATGACAATGTAGCTTCTAAGCATCCATTGCAGCTAAAATGGACACACATGGACATGCAGCCAAAATTTCATACATTTTAGTCTGTCCGTGAGCCAGCTTCTGTTCACCAATAGCTGGCACATGTGGAATGAGACCTTGCTACCGCCCTCCTCCAAGGAGAATTAGGTAGCATAAGTTCCTCACTCCTATCCTTCCCCAGCTAGCTCCCCCAGCTCATCAGCTTGGTAAGTGAACTTGACTGCTGGCGCTGCAGTCAGGGCTCCATCCCTCTGCATCACACAGCCAGCTTTCTTGTACAAAACCTGTACAAGAAGTTGGCTGTAGATGCAGCCAGCCAGCCAGCCAGCTTCTTGTACAAAACTTGTCCTGGAAATAAAAAAACATTTACCTGATTCTCAAGTCTGCATTACAGTGCTGAACAATTGCATGTTCAATTTCCTTTTGTAAGCTGCTGAGATCTTCCATTTAAATACGGCTACTGTTAAGGTGAGGTATCCTGCAAGATTCAGAGCCTGCAAGATCAAACCTTTTCCAAAGCCTGTTCCCAACACTAACAGTTCCAGTGGCGTACAGGGATAAGTCCTGAATTCGATAGAGGCAACCCAAGTTGGTGGGTTTGGCACAATGGTTGAGGTCTTCACTTTAAAGACACAAGGTACAGAATTTGGTTATGACCTCAGGATATTGGCTAGGCTTAAATTGGCTCTTAAGGGAGTTAGCCTATAATCTGCCTAACAGCCTATAATAGCAGGCTAGGTGCCTGCTGCTGCTAGTGTGGAAAAGGACAGAAGTGAATTGGCCTTGGCAGGTCGTATCTTTTGGAGGGATGGGTCTGGATACACATAGTCAAGGCACACATTTCCATAGTTAAAACCTCATTGCAGAATGGAAACTCTATGAGAAGAAGAGATAGGCTGTCCTAACAGGTTATGTCATTTGAGCATGTGAGTGGCATGCCCTCACTGATGCCCACTGCATGCCAAACTCTAGCAGTGCTACTGGGCATGCATTGTGGAGTTAGGACTGCATTAAAAAAAAAAAAAAACCTGATGGTTGCCTAAATGACAGCCTCTCTTAGTCAGCTCTCACCTTGGTGTATGAGGAATGAATGAGCAGGCCACTTAACCAAGAGAGAGTCTGCTGGGCAGAATGCAACATAGACAAAAGGTTCACAGGTGTTCTAGGCTAACTGCGTTGTGGGTCATTTTAAGTTTAGCCAATTTCACTTTTAAACATGAGAATCAAACAGTGCGCCATGCAACTGCAAAGTAAACATCAAAACCATTACATAAACACCCAATCCTCAAGTTTAAAAAAATAAAAGTTTTGTATCTTGCAACTCTGACTGCTACCATGTAGGTACTGAAAGTAATGCTCACAGTATGTCACATTACTGAAAGCGCCCAAAGTAGTGCTATGATGATCATCTTACTTTTATAAGCTGTTAGTTGCAAAAAGTAAACATGGATGCAAAAGTTATGGCTGATCAGTTTACTGCCTTTACTTATGCATAAACTTTGACTCCATCTAAGCATAAATCAAGAAAATAAGAAAACTATTCATTTTAACCCCTCTAAAGCACTTGTAGGATTGACATGCAAATGTTCTGCAGTGGCTGTACTGATTTAGGGTCCCGAATGCACTTCTGCGGCCTCCTGTCCTTTTTCATGATAACCTTCACAGCACAACTGCAGCAATGATTCTTTACAGAACTAGATGTTGCCATTCTATAATCACATGTGACATGTGCCACTTCTCCCAAGAGCCTGTTGTGAGCATCTCACTGAACTGACAATCATAGGATCATAGGATGTTACTAGGTTAATGGCCCTAGGGCCCTTACAAGCCTAGCCAAGTTCGTATCCTTCTTAACACAATCAGCACTTATTGCCCCTGTCCAAGAGGGACACAGGTGGAACCTCCAGGGTGAATTTACAGTCAACCATCCAATCATCCAGACTGGATTGAAGAGGACCAATGAGGTGCTCTGTTTGACATGAAGTAGGAGACTGTTTCAACAGTGTGGTAACCTCTGGGAGACAAATCTGTCCCTCCAGCAGGTTTTATTCATGTCACATATCAGGTTAAGGCTTTAGAGTGAGTAACCCATGTACAATTTGACTTTCGGATATGAAACATTTCCAATAACGCAGGGTCAGAGATTGCCTTGCATAGAAGGCAGAGATCACCTCTGAGTAGACTGTATGAAACAGAATAACGTGACAGTGATTTCAATCCCCATGCGACAGATGGTGAAGACCTTGAATTTTCTTTGTGAGGAACCTTTGTGTTTTTTCCAATTACTGCAGGTGCATAGAAAGGTACATACCAAAAGGGGCACCATACTCAATTATTGGCCTGATGAAGGAAGAGTACAGGGAGGTTATAACTTCTTTTTTTTCCTGCAGGCAATGCTCTTACTTATGAGATGAGCAATACAGAATGCCCTTTTTACCACTGTGGAGATGTGGTGGTCAAAGGTAAGGTTGCTGTCGACATATATGCCCAAGTCTCTAACCAGTGAGTGCGTACTTAAAGTGTTGCTATTGATGTGGTAGTGAGCAGGAAAGTACAGTTTTGTACCTACCATAAATGTAGATGTTCGAGTGTATATACTGTTGCAGTCATCACACTTGGGTTATCCTGCTGTCAGGCGGTCCCGCAGTCGGCCGATTCCCAAAGTCTTGGTCCGGCGTCGGTTGTCATTGCTTCTTCCTTGACGTCAGTGCGACAGGGGTATAAAAGAGGCAGCCAACGCCATTTTCTTCAGTTTTTCTTGCCCCAGATGCCAGGTGTCCCCAACTAGGAAGGCAATCCAAATAACTATGCAAAAATACCTTAGTAGATAAACAATAGTACTAGCTGTTAGCAAATACACCATATAGACATGCATCCAATTGAATGATGTACATGGAGTTATAAGTAACACCCTGGTATGTAGAGGGGATGGTGGGTGGGAAACCTGGACTGCAGCAGTATATACACTCGAACATCTACATTTATGGTAGGTACAAAACTGTACTATGTTCATCGTGTTATACTGCTGCAGTCATCACACTTGGGTTGAATCCCAAAGCTATGGATGGGTGGCTGGTACTAAACTGGGTTAGGCGAAGCTAGGATGCCCTGAAGAACTGCAGTGGCAAAACCAGCTCTGGTTTTTGAGTATAATGGAAGGTGGTAGTGCTTGGTAAAGGTGTGCACTGAACTCCAAGTAGCTGCCTCCAGAATGTCCTTGGTTGGGAACCCCCTGAGAAAGGCTGCTGAGGTTGCTGTAGCCCTGGTAGAATGGGACCTAATATTAACAGGTACTGCTTTCCCATGGTGTGAGTAGCAAAAGCGAATACAATGTGCTATCCATTTGTAGATGGTCTGTTTTGAAATAGCCTTTCCTTGTGAACCTGCAGCATTGGATACAAAGAGTTGGTCAGTTTTTCTGAAGGTCTTTGTCTTATCCAAACAGTAACGTAGCTGTCTGTGAATGTCCAAAGAGTGAAGGAGTTTTTCTCCTTTATTCTGGGGGTTTGGATAAAAGGTGGGTACATGAATGGTCTGATTCAAAGCCACACTGGATACTACCTTTGGCATAAAGGTAGGGTTAGTTCGTAAAGAGACTCTGTCCTGATGGAAAATAATGAAAGGTTCCACTGCCATGAGTGCCTGTAGTTCTGAGACCCTGCGTGCTGAGGTGATAGCCAGCAACAGAGCTGTTTTCCATGACAAGTATTGTAGTTCTGCTGAAAAGGCTGGTTCGAAAGGAGGCAGTGTTAATTTTTCTAAAACGAAGTTGAGGTCCCAAGCTGGCGTTGGGGGTTTTCTGGGGGGGGGGCTTATATTCTTAGCCACACTGAGAAACTGCCTTAGTAAAGGGTGTGAGAAAATGGGAGGATCCGTATTATACTGAGCTGAAATGGCCGAAGCATGGATCTTAATGGATGAGAAAGAAAGGCCTTTGTGTAGCATCTCAGTTAAGTACTGCAGTATTTGAGGAATGTTTGGTAACCCAGGATTTTGGCCTTTAGCCTGGTGCCATGCACAAAATCTTTTCCATTTGTCTGAGTAAGTTTTTCTGGTGCTGGGCCTCCTGGCCTCCAAAATGACATTCAGGACATCCTTTGAGAGAAGTGTTGATTGATAATTCAAGGTATTCTCCATGCAGCTAAATTTAAAGTCCTGAGCTGACTGTGAAGGATCTGAGAGTTTTGCTGAGTCAACAGAAGTGGGAACTGAGGTAAGATCCATGGAGGGCTGTGAGTCAAGTTCCTTAGTAATGGGTACCAGTGCTGACGTGGCCAGTCCGGAGCAATGAGGATCATTTGTGGTCTCTCTGATCTGACTTTCAGTAATACCTTGGTCAACAGAGGTAGTGGAAAGGCACAGACTGTCAATGCTGTCCAACTGAATGATAGGGTGTCCACTTTCCAGGCTAGGGAATGATAAGTCCTTGTGCCAAACTTCTGTAGTTGGCAATTGTTGGGGGAGGCGAATAGATCTATGTCTGGGCGTCCCCACCTTTGAGTTATCATTGAAAATACTTGTGGGTGTAGTCTCCACTCGTGCGAATCTGCCATATTTCTGCTTAATTCGTCTGCCAATATGTTTTCCTTTCCTGGCAGGAATTGTGCTTGCAGTTGTACTTGGTAAGTCAATGCTGTGTTCCACAAGGTCATTGCCTGTCTGCATAAAGGGTAGGAGTGTGTTCCTCCCTGTTTGTTTATGTACCACATAACTGTGGTGTTGTCTGTCCTTATTAGTAGTTGTCCTGGATGCAAGAAGTCCTTGAAGGCTGTCAGTGCATTTTGCACAGCTAGCATCTCCTTTTGGTTGATGTGTAGATGCATTTGTTTTGCAGACCATTTGCCCTATATGTACTGTCCTGCCATGTGTGCTCCCCAGGCGTAGTCTGAAGAATTTGTTGTCATAGTTTGGTTTGCTGGAGGTAAGACAAAAGGAAGATCCTTGTTTATTTGACATGCTTGAGCCCACCATAGGAACTCTTTTTGAAGGCAAGGAATGAGAGGTATACTTGTTTCGAGGCTGTGTCTGTGTTGAGCCCATACACTTTTCAGGTACCATTGTAATTTCCTCATATGCAGCTTTGCATATGGAACTAGTTGAATGCAGGATGCCATGAACCCCAATGCCTGCAAGATCTTCCTTGCAGTGAGCTGGGTTGCCATCTTTTTGAAGTATTGAGTCAGTTGTTTTTGTTTGTCTGGTGTGAGGTAAGCCATCTGGGCCGTTGTATTTAAGCTGGCACCCAGGAATATTATCTCTTGTGAGGGTATTAGCTTTGACTTCTTTTTGTTTACTGTGTACCCAAGGCAACTTAGCAGCTTTGTTACAAATGCCAGATGCTGAAATAGAATGTCCTTGCTGTCCGCTTGGATCAGGCAGTCGTCCAGATATGGATAAATTTGTATTCCTCGTTGTCTGCAGTATGCAATTACTGATGCCAGGCATTTCGTAAATACTCTGGGCACAGTAGATAAGCCAAAGGGCAATGCAGAGAATTGATAATGCTTTGTACCTGCCAAAAATCTGAGGTATCTTCTGCAATCTTGTCTGATAGGGACATGCAGGTATGCCTCTTTGAGGTCCAACGTTACCACCCAAGACTCCTTGCCCAGCATGGGAAAAAGCTGCTGTAGTGTGAGCATTTTGAATTTGGGTACCTCCAGGTATGTGTTTAGAATTGAGAGGTCTAAAATGGGTCTCCAGGCTTTGTCCTTTCTTGGTACTAGAAATAGTCTTGAGTAAAAAACCTTGACCTTGCTCCTTTGTAGGTACCTTTTGAATTGCTTTCATATCCATGAGAACTGAAATTTGCATTTGTGCCTCTGCCCATTGGCTTGGAGGCAGATTTGGCATGCCTCTCATCCGTGGTAAAGTGTGAAAATGAAATCTGTAGCCTCGGGTAATAATATCCAGAACCCATTTGTCCTTTGTTATGATGCGCCAATTTTGTGGAAATAGAGTCAGTCTTCCTCCCAAAGGTGCTGCCAGGGCAATTTTGCTTGGCAGGCGAAGAGGGAAGTCATTGTGTTTGTTTCCTGAAAGGCTGAGATCTTTCGTCTCCACCTCTTTGAGTTGTTGTATGCCATTGTCTAGGCCTGAAAGAACCTTGTGGCTGGCCTCTGCCCCTTGGGCGTCTGTACCTACCCTTTTGGGGTCTGTCTGATGCAGGAAAGGACCAGTTTTTGATGGCCAGTTTCCTCTGAAACGAGGAGGTTGTACCTGTAAAAAATCTTTGACTGTCTGCATAGATTTTGCCTTTTCTTCCATTTTCTTTAAGACTTCCTCTGCTTTGACACCAATAACAGATCTTTCTGCAATGGAGCATCCAATAACCATGCTTTGACATGTTCTGGTAAGTCTTGCTCTTTTAGCCAAGCATGTCTACGAATTACAGATCCTGTGACAGCTGCTCTTCATGAGGCTTCCAATGAATCAAAACCACACTGTAAGGTATGCTTTCCCACCTGTTCTGCTGCATGCAGCAAATCCTGCATCTCTTTGAAATCAGGTTGATCTGTCTGAGGGATCATTTTCTGCTTTAACTGTGTAATCGAGTACTGCTGGTATTTTAGCATGTGGAATTGGCAGTTTAAGGCCCTCATGGCCAAAGTGGCAGACGTATACACTTTCTTACCCCATCTTTCTAATGCTCTGGAATCTCTTTCAGAAGGTACTGGATTCTTAGCAGTAGAGGCCTTAACCCCTTTGGGACCCTGGGAAATGGTTTTGGGGTCTGCAACAGGGCTTTTATATAGAAACTTATGAGAATCAGGAACTCGGTAGTATCTGTCTGGTTTAGCTGGTGCAGGAGGTAAGGAGTCTGGGTTTAGACTAGATTCGGTGTAGACATCATCCAAAATGTCTAAAACTGGAGGAATTGCAAGGGGTCTATGCTGTGGAAGAAGAAGAAACTCACAGAGTCTTTTCTTAGAGTCAGAGTAATCTTGGCCTTCCCAGTGGAAGTGTTCCCTCATGGTGTGTAAAGTTTCCCCAAAAGAGTAGTCTTCAGGGGAGGAGACAGAGGGAATGGACTCTTCAGCATCTGAGTCTTCATAAGGAGGGAAAGAATAATCCTGGTACTCAGAGTTAGCTGAGGAAATGGATGCTTGGTCGGAGGAAGGATAATCTTCCTCCAGTCTAGGCCTTTTGTCAGGAGGGGGTTGGGAGCCCCTGATAAGGGTAATTAAATCCTCAGCCATCTTGAGCATCTGTTTTTTAGGCATAGGGGCCTATGGGGGGGTCTGTGGACCCGGTTTCCTAACTTTTAAGGGGGCTGTAAGTTTAGCATAAGACTTAATAGAAATAGCTGTCAGTTTGAAGATACCCTCAGAAACCGAAGGCCTGTCCAAAATCTCCGGATCACCGTCACGGTTGGCGTCCGAGGGGTGAGATGGAACTAGCTCCTGAGGCCCAGCTGATTCGGTCTGGGAGGCCGTCAGAATTTTTAAATCAGCGGTAGTCAGGGGCTGCGTAGGTGCCTCGCTGAAAACCGGAGAACCAGCGGCAGGCCTTGCTGAGGCCTCGGTATCTGGTCCTGACCTTGGTTGCCTGTCCTTCTGTTTTTTTTTGTCATTGCTGATGTCAGTTGCTCCGACGACAAGCTATAGTTAAATTTTCTGCCAAAAAAATGTCGGGCGAATTCTGCCCGACGCTTGATTGTACATTTGTTGAACCTAGCACAAAAACGACAACCAGAGACGTCGTGGTCTGGGCCTAGGCAAGGAATAAAATAAGAATGAAAATCCTTATGAGGTATTTGCTTCCCTCAAGAAATGCAATTATTAACTTTGTCTGACATCAGTCTGAGGCAAGAAAAGTTTCCCCAACGGGGTACTTAGCTTTAGAGAAGACTTCTGGCTGAAATTCGATTCGAAAATCTCAGGAGCTAGCCGACCGGCACTTGCAAACTGCTTCTGCTTCGGGCAACGCGCGGCAAGAAAGACTGAAAAAAATGGCATCGGCTGCCTCTTTTATACCCCTGTTGCACTGACGTCAGGGAAGAAGTGACAACAACCGACGCCGGACCAAGACTTTGGGATTCGGCCGACTGCGGGACCGCCTGACGGCAGGATAACCCAAGTGTGATGACTGCAGCAGTATAACACGATGAACATCATCACTTTTACCGAAAGGAATGATAATACATTTTTTTTGCATTGAGTTTAAGGCCATGACTTTGACATCAATCATTTGTTTGTGTAAGACCCTCTTGTAGGATGTTGACATCATTTGGAGATGCCATGACCGCTTCCAGTTTGCAGTCATCAGCAAACTTTGTCAGAATTTCTTCCTCTTATTGTAAAGCCTGTTAATGGCAGCTGTCTACCAGGAAGGTTTGCTCTTCCTTGAAGAGCGTGTTTTGGTCCTATCAGGTACAGCTGAGTCAATGCAGTTATACAGATGTTTTTATAAAGCATCGGTGTAGAGCTTGGCATAGGTGCCAGTTCCATCTGACGGACAGGGTGCAGTGAAGCTATTTATACAATCCTGTAAGAGGTTATAATCTGCTACTCTGGAGAAGTTTTTTTTTAGTTTAGTTGCTGCTGGGGGGGGCAGGTTAGGTGTGATAGTTATTTTGCATGAGACCGATTTGTGGTCAGATCTCACCAGGGAGGACCTCACAGTGGGGGTGCTACAGTGGTCCCCCATATTAGTAAGCACCAGATTCCAGATGTTGGCACCCTCTGTGGGAGTGTCAACCGGCTGGTCCAGGGCACTGGATTTAAAATCGAAGAACCTTTGGGCAAATAAGTTTGAGCACGAGTAATTTACACAGTCAATGGACAGGCAGTTAATGACACCCAAAACCATGGTGTTTAGATGTATCCTGATAGACTCAAGTAGATCTAAATAGGCAGACTGGGTGTCCTGATTCATGGAAGGGGTCCTGTAGCTGGCAATGACTTGAATAGGTGCCCAAGCAGCAGTTAATTGCACGTGAAGTGCCTGCAGGGAGTCATACTGTTTAACCAATCTGGAGGTGTATTTATCTTTAATGAAAATTGATAACCACCTCCTTTAGTTTTCACACTTTCAGTTTAAGGTCTTAATGTGTGGAAGGAGGTGTAACCTGGTATGGCTGGGGTGCTCTCCACAGCTTTGAACCAGGTCTCCGTGACTGCACAAATGTGTGCGTTTTCCAAGAAGAGGAGCGCTTCCAGTGAGTGCACTTTTGTGTTAAGACTCCTAGCATTTAGTTGCATAACCTTGAGGTTGTTTTTAGATTGGGTTTTTACACTGGGAATTTTGTTGAGACACTGCCTAAAAAAGGCACTCTGGGGGGTGGCAAGAGCCTTTGCCAGTAGCCAAAATCCCAGGGGTGACAGATGAAGACCATCTCTGGCAAAGCATCAAGGTCTGTCAATCATGTCATCCCAGGCTGACAGACAGTGGATCCACTTAGAATGACACCAGAAGCTAAGACAATTACTGAAGTCAATTATTGTCTGTTTGTATGGAGGCATCATCCTAGGTGAAGGTAAAATGCTTCTTAAGGCTAGGGACATACCTGGCTGAGACACACAGTCTGAGAGTTCAGTAATGTTTCTCTCTTCATATCGTCTAGAGAGGTACACCTGAAGTTAGTCACACCAACATGGACTATGACGGAGTCATAACAGTACCTGACCGAGACCTTTTCCTTATCCAGCCTGGTGAGAGGGACATCAGTGCATCTCACTATAATCATCTTAGCCTGTCAACTGCCTGCGGAGGAAACAGCCCTGCTCATCCTGATTCTCTGACAACTTTTGAATCCCTCTTGAAATCATTAGTAATTTACATGACCATGCCTGTAAGTGTGCTGGGAATAGAAAAACTGAGAGATTCCCAAAGAGATACAGCTACAGTGCTATGCTCAACTACAGTAGCCAAAACAAAGCAGGATGTGAGGAATGGTCCCCAATTCCTTCAAATCTGTTAATGTGTCTGTCATTAAGCATGGCAGATGTGCACAAGAAAATGTAACACAAAAAAAAAATCTATATATATGTGTGTGTATATATATATATATATATATATATATATATATATAGTTCCACTTCATAATATCTAATTACTGAAAACCCGAACTTTATATGATCGAGTTTTCAGTAACTCAAAATTAAGAAGTGGAATAAAAAAAAACAACAAACATATCGTCTCTGCAGGGGGCAAGCCCCCCTGCACCCTCCTTACTTAAATGTACCATCTCCGTGATCACACTATAGCAAGGAAACGGGAGATCTCCCGTTCTGCACTTCTGCATACAGCGCGGAATGGGAGATTTCCCTTTTCCCTACTGTAGCGCGATCTCGGAGTTGGTATATTTAAATAGGGGGGGTGTGGGAAACGTTGTATTTGACTTTTTTTTTTTTTTATTTCACTTCAGAATTTCAAGTTTCTAAAAACTCGATCATATGGTCTTGACCATATGAAGTTCAAGTTTTCAGTAACTCTGCATTCTGAAGATAAATATATATATATATATATATATATATATATATATATATATATATATGTGGTTTACCTTTAAAATGCTGAAAATCAACTCTACGATCATACAGTTGGGCGAACCAAACGCGCAAAAGTGAAACTTCAAACATCACCGGTGTTCGAAAATCAGCGAATCGAAAAGCAGATTCGCTGATTTTTTAACTACACCCCCCCACACCCCCCTACTTTAATATTCTAACTCTGAGATCGCACTACATTGGGGAAAGGGACCATTTCCTGATCCCCACTATAGTGCAATCTGCACCCAAAATGCCGAATCTGCAATGAGGGAATGCATAGTGACATTCGCTCATTGCACATTCGATGCATTCTTTTTAAGGTTTTGCAAACTTGAAGACGTACTTTCAACCTACCTACTTTCACACATTTGATTTACGCACATGTAAAGGTAAACCATAAATATATATATCACTTGAACAAAATAAATTGTATTTAAAAGAAAGAAAAAAGTACACAGTGAGCAATAAGGACAAAAGTAAACAGACACTTCATAGTCAACTAGAATAATATAATAAAATGGCATTCAATAAAAAGTACAGTTTTGTACCTACCATAAATGTAGATGTCCGATAGGTATGCATCTGCAGTCCTAACATATGGGTTGTCCTGCCTCAGGCAGCCCTTCGGTCGGCCGGATTCCAAATTCTGGGTCTGGCCTCGGCTGATGTCGCACTTCACCCGACGTCACAGCTGCTGTGGTATAAAGGCATCAGCCGACGCCATTTTCCTCAGTGTTTCTTGCCCCAGATGCCAGGTGCCCTCTAGGAAGGCTAAATTTGAATAAATGCAAATAATTCCAAACATTAGAGAGCAAAAATTATATATATATATATATATATATATATATATATATATATATATATACATATATACAAAACAAATACACCATAATAATTTCCCCCAGTTAGCTAAAAGAGGGGTAGATACCCTAGGAATACCACAAAGGGGAAGGAGGGTGGGTAATCCTGACTGCAGATGCATACCTATCGGACATCTACATTTATGGTAGGTACAAAACTGTACTATGTCCTTCAAGGATGCATCTGGAGTCCTAACATATGGGTAGAATACCATAGCCAAACTGGGGGAGGAGGCACTAAGATAAAGATGGTGTAGTCAAGATCCCTTGCAACACAGCAGTTGCAAAACCTGCTCGGGATCTGGAGTATAAAGGAAGGTTATAATGCTTGGCAAATGTATGCACGGAGCTCCAAGTAGCAGCTTCTAAAATGTCTTTGGTAGCCACTCCTCGTAGGAAAGCTGTAGTGGTGGCTGTAGCTCTTTTGGAATGAGGTCTGATATTTTCAGGAGTTGTCTTTCCATGAAAAGAGTAGCAGAATCGAATGCAATTTCCTATCCATTTTGAGATTGTCTGTTTTGAAATTGCTTTTCCTTGCATTCCTGTTGCATATGCTACCAGAAGTTGGTCAGTTTTTCTGTTGGTCTTAGTTCTGTCCAGATAGTAGCGTAATTGTCTGTGCACATCCAAGGTATGTAGCAGTCTTTCCCCCCTGTTCTGTGGATTGGGGAAGAATGTAGGTAAATGAATCGCTTGATTCAATGATACTCTGGAGACCACTTTTGGCATAAAGGTAGCGTTGGTTCTCAGAGACACTCTATCCTGATGGAAGATAAGGAAGGGCTGTACTGCCATTAATGCCTGTAATTCAGATACCCTTCTTGCTGAAGTGATTGCTAGCAGGAAAGCAGTTTTCCAAGACAAGAACTGTAAATCTGCTGTTGCTGCTGGTTCAAAAGGGGGAAGTGTTAACTTTTCCAGCACAAAGTTGAGATCCCATGTAGGTAAAGGTGGTTTCCTTGGAGGCTTTACGTTTTTGATTCCTCTCAAGAACTGTCTGAGTAGAGGATGAGAGAAGACAGGAGGATCCATGTTGTATTCTGCTGAAATTGCTGATGCATGAATCTTAATGGAGGAGTAGGACAGGCCATTGTGGAACAGTTCTGCTAAGTATTCCAGGATGTGTGCTATGTTTGCCAATGAGACATTTTCTCCCTTTGCTGCACTCCAAATGAGGTATCTTTTCCATTTGGCTGAATAAGTTTTCCTTGTGGAGGGTCTGCGAGCCTCCAGGATAATGTCCTTAACCCTCTGAGATAAATCTGGGTTATTTTGTTTTATGCAATATTCCAAGCAGCTAGCTGCAGTGTTTTCAAGTTTGGATGTAGGATCTTGTAGTTGTTCTGTGTTAGAAGTAAGGGACATAGAGGTAGAGGCCATGCGTGTGTCCGAGACATGCTTCTCAGTAGCGGGTACCAATGTTGCCTCGGCCAGTCTGGAGCTATCAGGATTACCCTTGGCTGATCCTCTTTGATCTTCAGTAGGACTTTGTACATCAAAGGAAGAGGTGGGAATGCATATGCTGTCAGGTTTTTCCAGCTGAAGGAAAGGGAGTCCACCCTCCAAGCAAGTGGATGGTATGCTCTTGTGCAGAATTTCTTCAATTGGTGGTTGTGTGGGGAGGTGAACAGGTCTATCTCTGGTAGTCCCCATTTCTTTGTTATGGTTTTGAAGATATCTGGATGCAGCATCCATTCGTGAGCATCCGTGGTAGTTCTGCTTAAGGTGTCTGCTAGTGAATTTTCTTTTCCTGGTACAAATCTGGCCTGAAGTTGAATGTTGAGATTCAGGGCCACATTCCACAGGTCCATTGCCATCCGGCATAGAGGATATGAGTGTGTACCTCCCTGTTTGTTGATGTACCACATGACTGTGGTATTGTCTGTCCTTATCAGCAGGTGACCTTGTTGAAGGAATGGTCGGAATGCCTGGATTGCATGTTTCACTGCCAGCATCTCCTTTAGATTTATGTGTAGATTCAGCTGGTCTTGGGTCCATAGGCCTTGTATGCACTTGTCCACCATGTGTGCCCCCCAACCTAGGTCTGAGGCGTCCGTGGTGATGGTCTGGATTGGATGAGGTTTGTGAAAAGGCAGTCCTCTGTTCAACTGACAGGCCTGAGCCCACCACTGGAATTCTTGCTTCAGGCAAGGAATTATTGGAATCTGGGCTTCTAGACTGTGCTTGTGTTGAGACCATACATTCCTTAGGTACCATTGCAACTTTCTCATATGCAACCTGGCATGTGGAATCAATATTATGCAGGATGCCATGTAACCCAGGGCTTGCAGGACTTTCCTTGCAGTAAGCTGAGTTTGTGTTGTTAATGTCATGAAATAGAGTGGTAGTTGTTTTTGTTTTTCTTCTGTGAGAAAAGCCATCTGAGTTGATGTATCCAGTTCTGCACCCAAGAATGTTATACTTTGGGATGGTACTAGTCTTGATTTTTGCATGTTGACTGTGTATCCCAAGGCTTGCAACAGTTGTATGACCTTTTCCAAATCTTTTGTTAATTTTTCCTTGCTGTCCGCTTGTATTAGGCAGTCATCCAGGTATGGGTAAATCTGAATTCCCTGAAGCCTGCAATGAGCAATTACTGATGCCAGGCATTTCGTGAATACTCTGGGTGCAGTAGATAAGCCAAAGGGCAATGCTGAGAATTGATAATGCTCTGATCCTGCAAGAAATCTGAGGTGTCTTCTGCAGTCTGGTCGTATAGGGACGTGCAGGTATGCCTCCTTGAGATCTAGAGTCACCAGCCAAGACTCCTTGCCCAGCATGGGAAGAAGTTGCTGGAGGGTCAGCATTTTGAATTTTGGAACAATGAGGTATGTGTTCAGAGAGGACAAGTCGAGAATAGGTCTCCATTGATTTTCTTTTCTTGGTACAAGGAAAAGCCTGGAGTAAAATCCTTGGCCTTGTTCCATAGGCGGTACCTTTTCTATAGCTCTCATCCTTAGTAAGTTGTTGATTTGTCTTAGAGCGTCTGTTTTTTGGCTTGGTGGTAGGTTTGGCATTCCTCTCTTTTTTGTAGAGTGTGGAAGTGAAACCTGTAGCCTTTGTCTATTGTTTGTAAAGTCCATTTGTCTCCTGTAATGTAATGCCAGTTGTGGGAAAATAAGGCTAGTTTTCCGCCCAAGGGTGCTTCCAGTTGTTCCCTGGTAGGCGGAATCAGAGCCAAGTCATTGTGTCTGTCCTGTGGAAGTGGTTGTAGTTGAATCTGTGGCAGTACTTCTCTGGTTGGTAGGTTGCCACTGACGTCCCCTGTAGGCACCCCTGGATTGACCTCTGCCTCTTGGGTGTCTATTTCTGCCTCTCTGTGCTCTGGAGGTGTCTGGAAAGGACCAATTCTTCGAAGGCCAATTTCTGCTAAAGCTCGGAGGTTGGACCTGTAAGAAATCCTTGACTGTTTGGACAGATTTGGCTTTTTCCTCCACCTTCTTTAGAACCTCCTGTGCAGGGGAGCCAAACAAACTTTGTTTCTCCATAGGAGCATCTAGGAGTTTTGACTTAACATGGTCTGGTAAGGATTGTTCTTTTAACCAAGCATGCCTTCGTATCACTGTTCCAGTCATAGCTGATCTAAAGGAAGCCTCCAGTGCATCATAGCCACATTTTAAGAAATGGTTACTGACCTGCTGAGAGTTATGTACCAAATCCTGAAGGGACTTGCAGTCTATAGGTTCAGGAGAGGACAGTTTTTTATTTAGCTGGTCTAACAAAAATTCCTGGTACTGAATCATGTGAAATTGACAGTTTAAGGCCCTGGCCGAAAGAGTAGCAGAAGTATAAACCTTTTTACCCCATCTCTCTAATGCTCTAGATTCCCTTTCAGAGGGGAGAGGATTTTTGGCAGAGGCAGCTGCCACAGCTTTAGGGCCCTGTGAAATGGTTTCAGGATCTGCAACAGGAGCCTTATACAAATGGTAGTGTGTGTCCGGGACCCTGTAATATCTGTCAGGCTTGGCAGGGGCCGGAGGAAGAGAATCAGGGGCAGTACAGGCATCATTATATGCATCATCAACAACTGTTAGTACTGGAGAAATGGCTAAAGGCCTATGCTGTGGTAAGTGTAAGAAAGTCCTTAGCCTTTTCCTTGAATCTGAAAAATCCTGACCCTGCCATTGAAAGTGTTCCCTCATAGCATGTAAGGTTTCCCCAAACGAAAATTCTTCAGGAGGAGAGGCAGAAGGAATGGAGTCTTCTGCATCAGAATCCTCATAAGGAGAATATGGGCCTTCCTGAGGGTCTGAGATATCTGAGTCATCCGAGGAATAGTCTGTAGAAACAGGTTCCGGGGGTTCAGTCCTAGGCCTCTTATCTGGAGGGGGTTGAGAGGCCCTGTCTGGGTGAGGTTGGGATCCCCTGATCAAGGAAATGAGATCCTCAGCCAGGCTGAGCATTTGAGAACTAGAGGTAGGCCTGTGTGAGGGAGTTTTAGCAGGTAAGGCCTTAGAAGATTTAGCTGCTTTAGCCCTGGAAAAAGCCTTGATAGACATAGATGCAGGGGGTCTAGCAGCCCCACGTGCAGGGGTAGATATGTCTAAAGGAATAGTATCTGACAAATCCTGTGTGCTTGCTTCTGTAGGGGCAATTTCAGTAGCCGATTCAACCATGCTCTGTGAAGCCTCGGCTATCAGAGGCCTGCTTTCGGCCGAAGGAAGAACCGAGGCCTCGGTTTCAGCCGAAACCGAGACACTCGCGGTTGGCCTAACCGTGGTTTCAGCCAAAACCGCGGACCGCGAGTGTCGGTCCTTTTCCTTGTGCTTTTTAGCTAATTGTGTAGTCGGAGTCTCCGACAGCATTTTGTATGCAAAAGCGGGACCAAAAAACTCCTCTGCAAACTCCGACCGACGTCTAAGCATCCGTCGGTTGAAGGAAGCACAGGCTAAACAAGCTGATACGTCGTGGTCCAGGCCTAAACAAGGAAGGCAGTAAAAGTGGAAATCCTTATGAGGTATTTGTTTCCCACAAGTTAAACAATTATTTACTTTGTCTGACATCGGCTGAGGCAAGAAAGAGTCCCCAACGGGGTACTTAGCTTTTTAGAAGTCTTCGGTAGTATAAATCTCTGGATCTGACCGACCGGCACTTGCGAACAGCTTCTGCTTCGGGCACCGCGCGGCAAGAAAGACTGAGGAAAATGGTGCCGGCTGATACCTTTATACCACAGCAGCTATGACGTCAGGTGAAGTGCGACATCAGCCGAGGCCAGACCCAGACTTTGGAATCCGGCCGACCGAAGGGCTGCCTGAGGCAGGACAACCCATATGTTAGGACTGCAGATGCATCCTTGAAGGACATCTGCAAATATTATACTGGAAACATATCGATGAATTGTCTCACAACAGTAAAATGACTGTTACAAAATGAAGAACCATCAATTTATAATAATAACGTAATGATGAAAAGGGCTAAAACAAATAAAAAATAAACCATGCGAAAGTGAATTTTCTTTGGAAATATCAACACAATCTCAGATTGATCTCCAACAAAATCCAAATTTTAATAAAGCATCACACAAAGTAAAAGTTTAATTCTCTAGATAAAAAAAAAGAAAACATGTCAGTAGCTAGGAAGAAATCAGGGCTCACCAATTGAAAATCAAGATCTGTTATGTTCCATTATGTTACCATCTCAGCATACAGTATAGGTGGACCCTGAATAACATCAGCACTTAATGGGAAAATAAAAACAGAATTCCAAATGTGTCACACACACACACACACACACACACACACACACACACACACACACACACACACACACACACACACACACACACACACAACAAAGAAAACACACCAAATAAAATTAAGTAGTGGGATCTAGACAGATGAAAAGAAGACAATCCTTCTATTGAACAGTGAATCTTGGTCAATCCTATGTAAGGCCACATGAAAGACTCAGAAGCTGATAGTGCTACAGCTCAGTTCTGTGAAGCTGCGGGTAAAATAAGCAATGCTTAGACATCCTAAAATAAATATCTGCAGTGACTAACTAAATGGAAATGAACCAACTCAAACTAAATAAAAAACATAAGTATAATAGAAAAAAGTAAGAGAAAAATGTGAAAGACATGAAATGCAGCTAAAGTGCTAGGCTGACAATCGTTTCCATCTTGTCCTGCAAATCCAGCAGAGTGTATACATTATAGCAGAAAATCTGTAGTCTTCCTCACCAATGGCATTGTGACTAATCAAGCTGATCATTGAATATAATGCACCATTTGGCATCTACCTGCAAAACCAATACAACTAGAGAGCCCACAATGCTTTCTCACAATAAAAAATAAATACATTCAGGGGTCTTAATCACATCTCAAAGTCCTGTCTCTCTTCTCAATATTATAAAGGCTAAGAGCTGACCTGTATCTTGTACAGGGTAGATCATGCCTACTCAACTTGGTCGACTTCACTGAGTCAGTCACCAGAGCTGTGGATGAAGGCAAGGTGGTTCATACAGCCTACCTTGATCTGGCCAAGGCTTTTGATGCCATTCTCCACTCAGGAATCATAGAAAAACTAGGCATCAACCCCTATCTCACTGGGTAGGTTGCAAGCTTGCTCACAGACAGAAACTACAGTTCTGTACACTTACCATAAATGTAGATGTTCGAGTGTATTCACTGTTGCAGTCATTACATTTGGGTAATCCTGCTGGCAGGTTGCCCTCAGTCGGCCTGAATTCCAAAGTCTTGGGTCCTGCATAGGCTGTCGTTGCCCTTTCCCTGACGTCAGGTCGTCAGGGTATAAAAGAAGCAGCCAATGCCATTTTCTTTAGTTTTTCTTGCCCCATATGTCAGATGCCCCCTAAAAGGGTAGCCAAAATTTATATGTATGTATGTATATATATATATATATATATATATATATATATATATATATATATATATATATATATATATATATCCTTCATCCACAAGCAAATACACCACATAGGTTGTATAAATCAGAGAAGGAAAGATAGGTTCCATCAGAAGAAAAGGGGGAGGGTGGCGGGTGGGTAACCTGGACTGCAACAGTGAATACACTCGTACATCTACATTTATGGTAAGTGTACACAACTGTACTATGTTCTTCGTGTTTCACTATTGCAGTCATTACATTTGGGTAGATCCTCAAAGCTATGGTTGGGAGGCTGGAGCTAAACAGCATTAGGAGCGGCTATGAGACCCTGTAGTACTGCAGTGGCAAAGCCTGCCCTTGATTTAGGGTAGAGTGGCAGATGATAGTGCTTTGTAAAGGTGTGCACTGAACTCCAAATAGCTGCCTCTAAAATGTCCTTGGTTGGTACTCCCCTGAAAAAGGCTGCTGAAGTGGCTGCAGTTCTGGTGGAATGTGGTCTGATGCCCTTAGGCACTGGCTTGCCATGGTATAAGTAGCAGAAATGAATGCAGTGACCTATCCACTTTGAAACAGTCTGCTTTGATATAGCCTTTCCTTGTGATCCTGCAGCATATGCCACTAGTAATTGCTCTGTCTTTCTGAAAACTTTGGTTCTGTCAAAGTAGAATCTAAGCTGTCTGTATACATCCAAAGAATGCAGAATTCTTTTCCTCTTGTTCTGTGGATTTGGATAAAAAGTTGGCAGATGAATGGTTTGGTTAAGAGCCACACTGGATACCACTTTAGGCATAAATGTTGTGTTTGTCCTCAGGGAGACCCTGTCCAGATAAAAAATGATACAATGTTCCACAGCCTTGAATGCCTGTAGCTCTGAAACTCGTCTTGCTGAAGTTATTGCTAGGAGCAGAGCTGTTTTCCAAGATAAAAACTTTATATCAGCAGTAGCAGCTGGCTCAAAAGGAGGCAGGGTGAGTTTTTCCAAGACACAGTTGAGGTCCCATGCAGGCATCGGTGATCTCCTTGGAGGCCTTAAATTTTTGGCTCCTCTGAGGCATTGCCTTAACAAAGGATGAGAAAAGATTGGTGACTCTGCATTGTAATGAGCCAAAATGGCAGAGGCATGAATTTTTATAGAGCATCTCAGTTAAGTATTGTAAAATCTGAGGAATACTTGGCACAGCTGTATCCGTTCCTTGTGCCTGGTTCCAAGCACAGAATCTCTTCCATTTTCCAGCATACAATTTTCTAGTAATAGGCCTTCTAGCTTCCAAAATGACATCCATCACAGCTTTGCTGAGAGGTGTGTTTTGTATGGCTACATTATCCGCCATGCTGCCAGGTTTAAAGTCTTGAGTTGGCTGTGCAGGATCTGATTGTTTTGCTGGGACAGTAGATGCGGTACTTGAGGTAAGGTCCAAGCTGGGCATTGAGACAAGCTCCTTAATACTGGGTACCAGTGCTGGCAGGGCCAGTCTGGTGCAATCAGTATCATCTTTGGCTTCTCTTGTCTGACCTTTAGGAATACCTTGGGGAGGAGAGGCAGAGGGGGAAAGGCATATACTGACAGGTTTTTCCAGCTGAAGGATAGGGCGTCCACTTTCCATGCTTGTCTGTGATAAATCCTTGTGCAGAATCTCTTTAGTTGGTAGTTGTGAGGGGAGGCAAATAGATCTATGTCCAGGCATCCCCATTTCCTTGTTATCATGCTGATTATTTGTGGATCCAGCTGCCACTCATGGGGATCCATGAGGTTTCTGCTTAGTTCATCTGCCAGAGTATTTTTCCTTCCTGGCAGGAATTGTACCTGCAGATGTACTTGGTAAGTCAATGCTGTGTCCCACAAAGTCAGGGCTAGTCTGCAAAGGGGATAAGAATGTGTACCCCCTGCTTGTTTATATACCACATGACCGTGGTGTTGTCTGTCTTTATCAGTAGTTGTCCTGGATGAAGTAGGTCCTTGAAGGCTGTCAGGGCATTTTGAACAGCTAGCATCTCTTTTTGATTGATATGTAGATGCATTTGGTTTGAGGTCCATGTTCCCTGAACGCATCTTCCTGTCATGTGGGCCCCCAGGCATAATCTGATGCGTCCGTTGTTAGTGTCTGCCTGACTAGGGTTAATGTGAATGGCTGTCCCTTGTTTTGGTGACAAGCCTTTGCCCACCATCGAAACTCCTGTTGCAGGCAGGGAATGAGAGTAATTATAGTTTCCAGGCTGTGGCAATGTTGAGTCCAAACACATTTTAGGTACCACTGAAGTTTCCTCATATGCAGTCTTGCATATGGAATGAGTAGGATGTAGGATACCATGAAGCCCAAATCCTGCAGAATTTTTCTTGCAGCTAACTGGGCCTTTGTTGCCAACATTTTGAAATAGGTAGTCAGCTGCCTTTGTTTGTCTGGCGTGAGATAAACCATCTAGGCAGTTGTATTTAAGCTTGCACCCAGGAACATTATCTCTTGAGAGGGTACTAGTTTTGATTTATTTTCGTTAACTGTGTACCCTAGGCATGTTAGAAGTTTTTTCACAAACGCCAGATGTTGTACAAGGATGTCCTTGTTCTCTGCTTGAATGAGACAGTCGTCCAAGCAAGGATATATTTGCATTCCTCTTAGTCTGCAGAATGCAATTACTGGTGCCAGGCACTTTATAAAGACCCTGGGCGCAGTAGATAAGCCAAAGGGCAGTGCAGAGAATTGGTAATGCATTGAGCCAGCCTTGAATCTGAGGTAACTTCTGCATATTTGTCTGATTGAGACATGTATGTATGCCTCTTTTAGGTCTAAAGTTACAAGCCAAGCATTCTTGCCCAGCATGGGCAGAAGCTGCTGCAAAGTCAACATTTTGAATTTTGGTATATCCAGGAATGTGTTCAGAATCGATAGGTCCAGTATTGGCCTCAAGGCCTTGTCCTTTCTGGGTACCAAGAACAGTCTTGAGTAAAATCTTTGTCCCCACTCCTGCTCTGGCACTTGTTGAATGGCCCTCATGTCCATGAGGGATGAGACTGGTTTTTGTGCCTCTGCCCAATGATTTTTTGGCAGATCTGGCCAGCCGTTTGCCTTTGGCAGGGTATGGAAATGGAACTTGTAGCCCTGTGACACGATAATTTAGTACCCACTTGTCCTGGGTTATAATATGCCAATTTTGAGAAAAAAGTGCTAATTTTCCCCCTAAGGGTGCTGCCAGAAAATAAGTGTTTGGTGCCAGCAGGGGGAAGTCATTGGGACTGTTTCCTGGAAGGTTGTGATTTGTCTTCTCCACTTTTGGAGGTAGAAGCACCCAATTGTTTTGACCTGTATGAACCTTGCGCCTAGGATCTGCCTCTAGGGCATCTGGGTCTGCCCCTTTGAGGTCTGTCTGCCACAGGAAAGGACCAATTCTTTGTTGGCCAGTGTCTACTAAACCTAGGCGGCTGTACTTGCAAGAAATCTTTGACGGTTTGCATAGATTTAGCCTTGTCCTCCATTTTCTTTAACACCTCTTCTGCCTTAACATCAAACAAAGTATCATGCTGTAAAGGTGCATCTAATAATTTAACTTTAACATGATCAGGCAGATTTTGTTCCTTTAACCAAGCATGCCTTCTAATTACAGAACCTGTAACTGTGGCCCTGCAGGAGGCCTCTAAAGAATCAAAACCACATTGCAAAGTATGCTTTCCAACTTGTTCAGCTGCATGCAATATATCCTGCATTTCCTTGTTTTCTGCACATTCAGAGTTTAACAACATCTTCTGTTTAAGCAAAGCCATGACATGTTGCTGATATTTGATCATATGAAACTGACAGTTTAAGGCCCTTATAGCCAAGATAGCAGATGTGTAAACCTTCCTTTTTTCCCCATCTATCCAGTGCCCTAGAATCCCTGTCAGAAGGGGTAGAGTTTTTTGCAGCGGAAGCCTTAACTCCCTTGGGACCCTGAGAAATAGTTTCTGGGTCTGCAGCAGGGTTTTTAAAAAGGAATTTATGACATTGGTTCTGGAGCAAGAAAAAAGTTTCCCAAACGGGGTACTTAGCTTTATAGAAGACTTCAGATCTGAAATTCAAACTCGAAAATCTCAGGAGTCGGCTGATCGGCACTTGCGAACTGCTTCTGCTTCGGGCACCGTGCAGCAAGAAAGACTGAAGAAAATGGCGTCGGCTGCTTCTTTTATACCCCTAACGACCAGACGTCAGGGAACGGGTGATGACAGCTGACGCAAGACCCAAGACTTTGGAATTCAGGCCGACTGAGGACAACCTGCCAGCAGGATTACCCAAATGTAATGACTGCAACAGTGAAACACGAAGAACTTCCCACAGTGTGAAAGTAGCCGACTCCAAGTCAGATTGCCGACCAGCCATGAGGGTTCGGTTCTGGTATCTTCTCCTGTTTGGTATTAATTTCTATGAAATTCAGGCCAACATGAAGAAGACTCTGACTGACAAATTGAGCAGATGATGACAAGTTGAGAGCTATTTTTAACTCAGTGATGTTGACATCCTACAGAAAGGCCTCTATGAGGCCAATGACTGATGTCAGAACCAATGCCAAAAAATGTGTCGTCATCCCCCCTGGGAAAAACCCATTTCCCTTGAATTACCACACTGATGGTAGTCCACTGAACACCGAAGGCGTTATAAGAGATATGGGAACACAGGTTGACAGCAACCTCTCTTTTGACCACCACATTGCCATTTTGGTCATAAGGTCCTTCTATGTGGCGCATCTCATTACTAAGGGTTTTGCATCCAGAAAGAAAGAAGTCATTGTCGCCCTCTACTCTTCCCTCATTAGGCCAATCATCGAGTACAATTGTCCCATCTGGCATGTACCTCACTAGACACCTGCAACAACTGGAGAAGCCACAAAAGTACCTCACAAAGAGGATCCAAGGCCTTAAACACTTGTCCTATATGGACAGACTCAAAAAACTCCAACTATTCTCCGTCTCATATCACCTACTTAGAGGCAATCTCTGCTTGACTTACAAAGCCATGTCTGACCCAGCTCTGTTAGAAATGCTACATCTAAAAAAAATCCCAATCCCTCCGCACCACACACTCCAGAGACCTCAACCTCATTAACACAATCAACAGAAAGTACAGTTGTGTACCTACTATAAATGTAGATGTTCGAGTGTATTCACTGTTGCAGTCATTACACTTGGGTTATCCTGCTGGCAGGCTACCCACAGTCGGCCTGAATTCCAAAGTCCTCGTCTGGCATCAATTGCTGTCGCCTCTTCCCTGATGTCAATGCGCCAGGGGTATATAAGATGCAGCCGATGCCATTTTCTTCAGTTTTTCTTGCCCCAGATGTCAGGTGCCCCCAAAGGGGGAGACTAAAAACATTGCTTATAAAAAGCATGCACTAAAATAAACAATACCTTCATCTACAAGCAAATACACCACATAGGTTGTATAGAATAGAGAAGTACAGATAAGTCCCAGCAAAGAAAAGGGGGATGGTGTGTGGGTAACCTGGACTGCAACAGTGAATACACTCGAGCATCTACATTTATGGTAGGTACACAACTGTACTATGTTCATCGTGTTTCACTGTTGCAGTCATTACACTTGGGTTGAATCCCAAAGCTGAGGTTGGGCGGCTGGGTATAAATAGAATTAGGAGTGGCTATGAGGCTCTGCAGATCTGCAGTGGCAAAGCCTGCTTTGCATTTGGAGTAAAGAGGTAAGTGGTAGTGCTTGGTAAAAGTGTGCTGTGAACTCTAAGTTGCAGCCTCCAAAATATCCTTGGTTGGTACTCCTCTGAGGAAGGCTGCTGAAGTGGCTGCTGCTCTGGTTGAATGTGGCCTAATGCCCCTAGGCACTGATTTGCCATGTTGTGAATAGCAGAAATGAATGCAGTGTCCTATCCATTTTGAAATAGTCTGTTTTGAGATAGCCTTTCCTTGTGATCCTGCAGCATATGCCACTAAAAGTTGCTCAGTCTTTCTGAAAGCTTTAGTTTTGTCCAAGTAGAAGCGTAGCTGCCTGTGTATGTCCAAAGAATGCAGAAGTCTTTCACCTTTATTCTGGGGATTTGGATAAAAAGTAGGCAAATGAATGGTTTGATTGAGAGCCACACTGGATACTACCTTTGGCATAAATGTTGGGTTTGTCCTTAGAGAAACCCTGTCCGGATGGAAAATGATAAAAGGTTCCACTGCCATTAATGCCTGTAACTCTGAGACTCTTCATGCTGAAGTTATTGCTAGGAGCAGAGCTGTTTTCTATGATAAGAATTTTATCTCAGCTGTATTGGCTGGCTCAAAAGAAGGCAGTGTGAGTTTTTCCAAGATTGAGGTCCCATGTAGGTATCGGTGCTCTCCTTGGGGGTCTTATGTTTTTGGCCCCTCTGAGGTACTGCCTTAGCAGTGGATGTGAAAAAATAGGTGGTTCCATATTGTAATGAGCTGAAATGGCAGAGGTATGGATCTTAATTGATGAGGATAGGCCTTTGTCCAGCATCTCAGTTAGGTATTGTAAAATCTGAGGAATATTTGGAACAAGCGGGTCAATTCCTTGTGCCTGATTCCAAGCACACAATCTCTTCCATTTTTCTGCATAAGATATTCTGGTGCTGGGCCTCCTGGCTTCCAAAATGACATCCATAACTGCTTTAGAGAGAGGTGTGTTCTGAGTGGTTATATTATTCGCCATGCAGCCAGATTTAAGGTTCTGAGTTGGCTGTGCAGGATCTGATTGTTTTGTTGGGTCAGAAGATGAGTAATTTGAGGTAAAGTCCGGGCTGGGCCTTGAGACAAGCTCTTTAGGATTGGGTACCAGTGCTGGCGTGGCCAGTCTGGGGCAATCAGAATCATTTTTGGCTTCTCTTGTCTGACCTTTAGGAGTACCTTGGGGAGGAGAGGCAGAGGAGGAAAGGCATAAACTGTCAGGGTTTTCCAGCTGAATGATAGAGCATCCACCTTCCATGCTTGTGTGTGATAAGTCCTTCTGCAGAATCTCTGTAGTTGGCATTTGAGAGGGGAGGCAAATAGATCTATGTCTGGGCATCCCCATTTCCTTGTTATCATGCTGAAGACTTGTGGATCTAGTTTCCACTCGTGAGAGTCCATGAGGTTTCTGCTTAGTTCGTCTGCCAGAGTAGTTGTCTTTCCTGGCAGGAATTGTGCTTGCAGATACACTTGATAGGTCAATGCTGTGTTCCACAAAATCATGGCTAGCCTGCAGAGGGGGTAGGAATGTGTACCCCCTTGCTTGTTTATGTACCACATGACTGTAATATTGTCCATCTTTATCAATAGTTGTCCTGGATGGAGCAGATCCTTGAAGGCTGTCAGGGCATTCTGTACAGCTAGCATCTCTTTTTGATTGATATGAAGATGCATTTGGCTTGCGGGCCACGTGCCCTGAATACATTTTCCTGCCATGTGGGCCCCCCAGGCATAATCCGATGCATCTGTTGTTAGTGTCTGCCTGGCTGTGGGTGAAGTGAATGGCTGTCCCTTGTTGTTGTGACAGGCCAGTGCCCACCATCGAAACTCCTATTGCAGGCAGGGAATGAGAGTAATTATTGTTTCCAGGCTGTGGCAATGTTGAATCCAAACACTTTTTAGATACCATTGTAGCTTCCTCATATGCAGTCTTGCATATGGAATTAGCAGAATGCAGGAAGCCATGAAGCCCAAAGCCTGCAGAATTTTTCTTGCAGGTAACTGGGTTTTTGTTGCCATCATTTGAAAGTAATGAGTCAGTTGCCTTTGTTTGTCTTGTGTGAGATAAGCCATCCGGGCAGTTGTATTTAAGCTTGCACTCAAGAATATTATCTCTTGAGAGGGCACTAGTTTTGATTTATTTTTGTTTACTGTGTACCCTAGGCAAATTAGTAATCTTTTTACAAACGCCAGATGCTTTAGAAGAATGTCCTTGCTCTCTGCTTGAATAAGGCAGTCGTCCATGTGGGGATATATTTGAATTCCTCTTTGTCTGCAAAATGCAATTAGTGGTGCCAGGCATTTTGTGAAGACCCTGGGTGCAGTAGATAAGCCAAAGGGCAGTGCAGAGAATTGGTAGTAGATTGAGCCAGCTATGAATATGAGGTATCTTCTGCAAGATTGTCTGATTGGGACATGCAGGTATGCCTCTTTGAGGTCCAAAGTTACGAGCCAAGCCTTCTAGCCCAGCATGGGCACAGGTTGCTGCAGTGTCAACATTTTGAATTTTGGAACGTCCAGAAAAGTATTTAGAATAGACAGGTCCAGTATTGGTCTCCAGGCTTTATCCTTTCTGGGTACCAAGAAAAGTCTTGAGTAAAATCCTTGCCCCTGCTCTTGCTGTGGTACTCTTTGAATAGCCCTCATGTCCATGAGAGATGAAATTTGCTTTTGTGCCTCTACCCATTGATTGTGTGGCAGGTCTGGCATACCTTTTGCCTTTGGGAGGGTGTGAAAGTGGAACCTGTAGCCCTGAGAAACAATATTCTGTACCCATTTGTCCTGGGTAATCATGTGCCAATTTTGTGAGAAAAGTGCTAGCTTTCCCCCTAAGGGTGCTGCCAAAAGTTAAGTGTTTGGCATTGGCAGTGGGAAGTCATTGGGACTGTTTCCTATGTTTTTGTTGTGTCTTTCGGCTTTTTCCGATTAGGGGGTCGTCACAGCGGAACTCCGGTCCGCTAATGATTGATAGTTGATTTTTACGTGCCGAGCTACCAGTCCTGATGCATAACCTTCAACGAAGGTACACCTATTCACGCATGTCTCCACGCAGAAGACGCTCTAGCTGAGAATTGAACCAGACAGCATCTTACTGTGAGGCAACAATGCTACCGCAGCACCACCACCGTGGTAAGGTTGTGATTTGTCTTCTCCGCTTTTGGAGGCAGGAGCACCCCATTGTTTAGGCCTGTATGAGCCTTGGGGCTGAGATCTGCCTCTAGGGCATCTGTATCTGCCTCTTTGTGGCCTGACACTGGAAAGGACCAATTCGTAGAAGGCCAGTTCCTGCTAAATCTGGGTGGCTGCACCTGTAAGAAATCCTTTACTGTCTGCATTGATTTTGCTTTATCCTCCATTTTCTTTAACACCTCTTCTGCCATGACACCAAACAAAGTATCATGCTGTAATGGAGCATCCAATAATTTTGCTTTAACATGATCAGGCAGACTCTGTTCCTTTAACAAAGCATGCCTTCGAATGACAGTGCCTGTAACTGCGGCCCTGCAAGAAGACTCTAGTGAATCAAAACCACATTGCAAAGTATGCTTTCCCACTTGTTTAGCTGCATGCAATAAATCCTGCATTTCCTTGTTTTCAGGACATTCAGAGTTTGTCAGCAGTTTCTGTTTTAGCAGAGACATTAGGTATTGCTGATATTTAAGCATGTGGAACTGGCAGTTTAAAGCCCTTACAGCTAAAGTAGCAGAGGTGTAAACTTTTTCCACCATCTGTCCAGTGCTCTAGAATCCCTATCAGAGGGAACAGGGTTTTTTGCAGTGGAAGCCTTGACCCCTTTGGGACCCTGAGATACAGTTTCTGGGTCAGCAGCAAGGTTTTTATAAAGAAATTTATGCAAATCTGGAACTCTGTAATACCTATCTCGCTTAACTGGTGCAGGGGGTAAAGAGTCAGGAGACAGACTGGACTCAGAAAATACATCTATAATGTCTAGCACAGGAGGAATAGCAAGAGGTCTGTGTTGAGGCAATAAAAGAAAGTCTCTGAGCCTTTTCTTGGAATCTGAATAATCTTGGCTCTCCCAGTGGAAATGCTCCCTCATGGTGTGCAGGGTTTCCCCAAAAGAATGGTCCTCAGGAGGAGAGGCTGAAGGGATAGATTCTTCAGCATCAGAGTCCTCATAGGGAGGAAGAGAATATCCCTGTTCTGAAGAGGAATCAGAGGAAATAGAAACCTGATCAGAGGAATCATGGTCAGTGTCTTGCCTAGGCCTTTTATCAGGCGGGGGATGGGAACCCCTGATCAAAGTAATTAGGTCCTCGGACATTTTAAGCATCTGTTTCTTAGGCATGGATGACTGTCCAGGAGAATGCTGTACTTGTTTCTTTGTCTTTAAAGGCGTTTTAGACTTTGTCTTGGTTGCTGAAGTGGTCTTGATAGAAAGCTGTGTAGGTCTGAAAACACCCTCAAAAGCCGATGCCTGCTCAGTGGCTCTGGACCCATCTGAGGGAGTAGTTTCCTTAGGCCCAATACCTTGAGTTTCCAGAGGCCTAGTTGTCTCTACGTGGGAGTCGGAGGCAGCCTGTGGCTCTGAGGTAGCGGGTGTCAGGGGCTGCGAAAGCACCTCACTGAGAACCGACGACTGGCCTAGAAGAGGCTTTGTCGGTTTTGGACCTCGGATGCCTGTCCTTTTCTTTTTCCTTGCGCTTTTTATGAACTCCGGTCGTCGGCTGTTCTGACGGCATTATATAGTTAAACCTTCGGCCAAAGTAATGGAAAGCAAAATCGTACCGACGCTTAATAGTGCGTTGGTTAAATCTAGCACAAAACCAACAACTAGCAACGTCGTGGTAAGGGGCTAGGCAAGGAATACAGTAAGAATGAAAATCCTTACGAGGTATTTGCTTCCCACAAGAAATACAATTGTTAACTTTTACTGACATCGGTCTGGAGCAAGAAAAAAGTTTCCCCAACGGGGTACTTAGCTTTATTGAAGACTTCGGATCTGAAATTCAATTTCGAAAATCTCAGGAGTCGGCCGACTGGCACTTGCGAACTGCTTTTGCTTCGGGCACCGCGCGGCAAGAAAGACTGAAGAAAATGGCATTGGCAGCATCTTATATACGCCTGGCGCACTGACGTCAGGGAAGAGGTGATAGCAACTAACGCCAGACCAGGACTTTGGAATTCACGCCGACTGCGGGTAGCCTGCCAGCAGGATAACCCAAGTGTAATGACTGCAACAGTGAAACACGATGAACATCATGCTGGAGGGACCGGTTCATAAGCCAGAGAATGCCCATGCTATGGAATAGACTTTTCCGTACATGTCAAGCAGAGCACCTCACTGGCCCTCTTCAAGAGAAATTTTGATGAGTGGATGGGAAATAGAAAATTCACCCCAGAGATCACTCCAGTGGCTCTACTCGACAGAGGCACTAGGAACTAAGGTTGGGTGGCATGATGCCAGGGTAATCCTATCGGCTAGGCTTGTAAAGGCTCCAGGGCCATTAGCCTAGTACACACCTATGAACCTATGTATACAGCCTCAACAGACAGTGTTCTGTCAAACCTATAACATATTCACAAGTCCATTTGCAGGATGAATACCTTTTCATGGGATATCAGCCTCTTCTGCAACATAAATATAACATGTTGGAGGGAGGGGTATGTATCACAGAAAATACCTCTCCTATGGAACCCTCTTCTGCTCCACATAAAGCAAAGTGCTTCTTTTGGTCTTTTCAAATGTAATTTGAATGAATCGATGAGAAAATGCAAATTCATCCCTGGTTTAGCCCCCGTGTCAGTCATATCCTTGTTCTGCCCATTTCTAGGTTATTTGTATGCAAAATACAGGGCCAAAAAACGTCAGTCTAGGCTTCTAAAGATCCTCATAAAAGAATAGCTTAGCAAGGACATATGAACCTGGAAGATACATACCTATTTCGTACCTGCAATGCAGGTATAAAAGGCAAGAAAAATAAGATTCAGATTGATTTATCCAACCCATTTTAAAGTGTTTCTGCCTACAGGAACTAATACTTTCTTAGAGTCTGCAGAAGTTTTAGTATAATTAGACCATGGCAGCAGCCACAGGAACAGCAAACTACAGTTGTGTAAGTAAACTTCCCATAACAGTAGATGCTCGAATGATCACTGCTGCAGTAGTCTAGGCTATACAGGTTACATCCTGCAAAGGATACAACAGTTGGCCAGCTTCCAAAGCTTTTGGGTACCTTCCACGTGACCAAGCCATTAGTCAGTTCCAGCTGAGCACAGTAAAATTACAGATTTGGGCGCCAAGTCTTTCACAGCTTTCATGCCAACAGAGAGAGGAGGAATGAGCCATAAGAGGACAATGCAGAGAATAGCAAAAAATAAATGTCAACATCTAGCATAAACAACACACCAAAAAAACAAGGAGGATGCTGACAGGGAGTGGCTAATGTAGAACTGATCATTCAAACATCTACTGTTATGGTAAGTTTACTTACACAACTGTACTATGTTCACTGTAGCAATCACTGCTGTGGTGGCCTTAGCTATATGTGTAGATTACACTATCTTACTACATTTCAGAGGTGTAAGGAGAAGAGTCCAGAAGCCACAGATAATGGTCCTAGCAAAGCCTGATCTAGAATTAGAGAAGGAATCAAGCTTACAGTGCTTTATAAAAGTACGTACAGAGGACCGAGTCGCAGCTTCTTTAATACTTCTAGAATCCAACCCTTTCCAAAAAGCCATAGATGAAACCAAGGCCTTGGTAGAATGGGCTTGACCCTGCCTAAAACCGTTTTGCTGTGGTGACTTTAAAATGAATGTCATGTACTCACCACAAAAAAAAAAAAAAGTTATGCACTCACCATAATGCCCCATCTATGTTGTTCATTTTCATTCTTCCTCAGCAAATAGGTTCAGATCTGACCCACAGATTTGACTTGGGTGCGTTTTCCAGCTTGTGGAACACCGAAATCTCAAGCTCCTCCCTTACACATAACACAGTGGTCCCCTACCATATCTCAGATCTTCTCTGCTGACCTTTTGGACTACACAGTAGTTAACAGATAACAAGGACACAAGATAGCAGTATCTGAAGCTCAAATAAAGGAACATTGATTCCTTTAGCATCTTCTATTTCATCCAAAAGTCAATTTGGTAGGGGTTGGAGGGAGGGGAGCTGAGGAAGAATGAAAACAGACAACACAGATGGAACATTATGGTGAGTACATAACTTTATCTGATGTTGTCATTTTCATTCATTCCTCAACAAATGGGACAGTCACCCGCTACCTAAATCCTAGGAGGACTCTAAGGAAGGATATTCTTGAGCACCACTGAGCCGAAGTCCACTCTTCCTCTACAGATCAGATCTAATTTGTAATAAGCAATAAATGTATGAAGATTAGCCCAAGTTACAGCTGCACAAATATCCAAGGACAATCTGGAAAAAATTACAGAAGTTGACACAGACCTAGTGGAATAAGCCTTTAAAGGTCTTGGCAAAGACAACCCCCCCCCCTTTTTTTTGTAAACAAAGGAAATACAATCAGGTAACCATTTGGATCCGAAAAGGAGAAAATAATTGGTCTGATTTCCTGAAAATGTTTGTCCTATGTAAACAAAAACGTAACGGTCTGTGGATATCCAAAAGGTGCAACATAAACTCTCCTTTGTGAAATCTGGAAAAAAACTGGAAGGTTGACATTTTGATTGAAACTGGATTCTGACACCACCTTAAGAAGGAAGGATGGGCTGGTTCATAAGGATACCTTATCCTTATGAAAAATCAAGTAAGGAGGCTTAGAGGATAGAGCTTGAAGTTCTAAGACTCTTCTAGCAGAACTAATGGCCACTAAGACAACAGTCTTCCAGGTTAAAAATTCCAGTCCACATTTGGCTGACAGTTCAAAGAGACTGGGTCAAAGAATGTAAAACCAAATTCAAATCCCACAGGGAGTGGGATATTTAAAAGGAGGTCTAAGAAGAAAATTTCACCTTATAAAGGCCTTACAAAGTTTAGAAGAAGCTAAAGACAAATTATTTACTCCAATTAGAAATGGAAGAAATTTGTACTTTAATAGCTGAAGAACTGGCTCCTTCATTAAAAACTGTAGCTAAAACCTCAAGAACTTTAGGAACTGGCACTGAAAAGGGATCAGTGTCATTTTGCTGTGCCCAAACAACGTAGGATCACAGAAAGTTACTGGGCTATTGGCCTTGAGGACCTTATAAGGCTAGCCAAGAGTTTAGCCAATGTTTAGACAAGTCAGCACCCAAAGCCCTGTCCAGCAGGTACACAGGTGGAATCCCAGGGGTGTATTTTCTGTTTCCCATCCAGTTATCCTGGTTGCGCTTAAAAAGGGATATAGGATCATAGGAAGTTACTAGGCTATTGGCCCTGAGGCCCTTATAAGCCTAGCCAAGAGTTTTATCCCATAAAATAAACACCTCTGCCAAGTCTCAAACCTGGGCCCCTCCTAGCTACAGCACAGTGCATTAACCCACCATGCTACACAGGTCTTAAATGTCTTTGCTTATCACTGGGGGCACAATGTTTCTACTGGGGACTGAACCCAGGACCTTCTGCTTGTAAAGTAGATGTACTAGCCACTACAAATCTTTTCCATTTACTTCTGTAATTTTTTCTAGTGGAAGCTTTGTGGGATGATAAAATAATGTGGCAGATGGGGGGAGACAGCCTGAGCTGTCTAGCTATCAACAGAATTGGAAAAGTCATGCAGTCAGTTTTAGGCCTAAAATGCCCTGGTGTATCATATCTGTTGGGTGAGGCAGGAGGTCTGGAACTGGATCCAGAATCCATGGCAGGCGAATTAGATGAGGCCAATGAAAGGGGAACCAAATTTGACGAAGCCAATAAGGAGCAATGAGGATCAAGGCAAAGTCTGGTTCCTCCTTGTTTGTTGATGCACCAGACCACTGACGTATTGTCTGTCTAAAACGGAACAGTCCCAGAAGGGAAACTGTCTTAGAAGGCTTGCAATGCTAGGAGGACAGCTCTCATTTCTAGGACAATGATATGCAAATTGGCCTCTTCAGTGCACCATGTGCCTTGGACTGGCTTTCCCAAGAAGTAACCCCCACTCAATCTGGGAAGCATCCATGGTAACGATGGCCTTAGGCTGAGCGAGTGAAGGGGTGACCTTGTATTATCTGATCAGAGTAAATTCACCAAAAGAAGGTAATTTTTCATGCCTGAGTTATGATTTGGGTGGACAAAGGTTGGTGAAGAATAGACCACTGAGTCAGTAGAGTCTACTGATGAATTCTCATGTGGTATCTTGCTAATGGAACCAAAACTATCACATCAGACAGACACTGACCCGAATGCTTGAAGAATCAATTGAGCTAAGAGAGAACAACTATGGATGATCTTTTTGACTTGGAATTGTATGGCTTGTACCCTTGGTAAATTAAGGGAGGCTGTCAAGGAGACTGCGTTGGACAATGCTCCAATGAATTCCAATATTTGAGTTGGTTTTAATTGAGATTTGTTGTAACTGATAGTAATTCCAAAGTGAGAACATAACTGGAGTATGTAGTCTCAGGCTTTGGTCAGAAGATGCCTGATTAGAGCACAAGTAAGGAAACACCCAGAATCCTTCCAGTGTCGAATGAGCTGCCACTACTGCCATGCATTTCATGAACATCCTGGGGGCTGTGGAGACCAGAGGGCAGAGCTCTGAACTGATAGAGACTGGCTCCCAACCAGTAGCATAGGAATCCTGTGAATTGTCTGTTCATTTTTATATGCTAGTATGCATGCTGAAGCTCTAGTGAGCACATCCAGTCGTCCTTGTGCAGAAAAGGCAGAACGGACTGAACCGTGACCATCTGGAACTTGGTGTACTGAACTGACTTAAGATTGCTGAGACCCAAAATTGGTCTCCAGTCCCCTATTTTCTTTGGCACTAAAAAGAATCTTGAGTAAGTCTTCCACTAGAGATCCTACCTCTGCCCCCGGGGGAACTATCCCAAAGTGGATCATGGAAGGGACCCTGGGACTTTTTGAACCACATTTTTGACCACCTCACTGAGTCCTAGAAAAGGTCCTTTAAGGAGTTGAAGACAGTATGCCCACAGCAGACAGGGATTTACCTTCCTGCTAATGCCTGTAGTGTGTGTCTTTAACCTTGGGGCCAAATAAAGAACTTCTGTCAATGGGAGCATTGATGAAGGAACACTGGAATCGCTCCACAAAATCAAACAGGTGCATCCAGACGTACCTCCTAATGGAAATGCCTGAACCAGTTTCCCTTCCAGTACATTCAGCTGCATGTGAGAGATGAGCCTCATGGACGAGTTTGAAAGAGATTGTAGGATAGCAAACTGTGAGGCAATCAGGCTCTATACCTCAGAATAACAGTCCAAGAGAGGGAATTGGTATGCTCTTTGATTACAGCAAGCTCAGAAGCTCATAAGCCAGTGCTTATTAGACAGCAGGAACTTCTCATTGTAACATTTGTTAATGTCTGTTATGTACTTCACAGATGAAGATTCTAGTTGTCTACTGATGTACTATGTTCTTCATCTGTAAATATGTTGTAAGTAATTGCTATGTAAATTGTTAATCGCTATGTAATCCAATGTAACTACTGTCTGTCTGTTTTATTTTAACTGTGGAGCTTTTCTCCCCGGGCCTCTGCTGAAAATGGACCTACTCCCAGTCAACAAATATAAATAAATAGATAAATAAATAAATAAAATCCCTCTGGAGTCTGGTGAATTGTGCCAAATAATTCAGTGACAGAAGTGCAGAAATCACTGAAGCAGATGCATGCTTCCTGAATCTCTCCAGCACCCTAGACTCCCTGTTATGGGGATGAACAGAGAAACTTTGTGCTGCAAGTTCCTTTTTTGTGGCCACTGCTACAACTATGGCATCAACTGGTACTCCTTTGCTCCAAAATTCCCTAGCCTTGGGTGGTGTCAAGATCCTGTCTGGTCTCTTGGGGACTGGCTCAATGGAATCAGGTTCCATCCACGCCTGTCGAGAGATCAAATCAATGAGCTTGATGGGCCAGCTCCAAAGGCAAATTCTTCTTAGGAAGGGGTTGTTGATAGACAAGCCACCCCTTTGATGAAGATCTTTAGTACGTCTCCAAAGGAGATATCATCAAGTGGTGATTTTGGAGCCCCTTTCCCCTCAATGAAATCAATATCCTCTGTGACAGACTCTTAAGAACAGTCTAAGTGCTTACTTACTTTTCTCTTCCTAGGGTCTTCTTCAGTGAGATGTTCTGGAGAAGCATTGAAAGATATCAGTATAATCTGCGGGGTATCTTGGAGACCTTTGGCTGGCTGTTCCTGTGGTGTAGGAAGATGGGGCTCAAGACGCAAAAACAACTGGGTCTGGGAAAAGGGGGCCAAGGAGTGTGGATACAACCTTTCTCATGGATCAGAGAAAACTCTCTCCACTACTTCAAAAGCAGAATGCTTTGGAGTGAAAGACTGATGACTCAAAGAAAACATGCTTCCGAACCGTCATCTCCCTTCGACTCGAAGGGCAACCACTAGAAGCAGGGGTCAGAGTTGAGCTGCCCTGTTCTGAGACTCCAAGAAGCAGAGATGGCTCTGACAACCTTGGAGATGAATCCAACACCTCAGATCCAGTGCTGACGATATGGCTCCAACATGCTCGGAGCTGGTCCACTCAGCAATGGTATCTGTATAGAAGATACAATTATTTTTGGATTTGATAATGGATGGATCTGGGAATCTCAAAACAATTATTTTTGGATTTGATATGGATGGATCTGGGAATCTCAAATCCAACTGCTCCGAAACCAAAGGTTGGTTCAGAGAAGGAGACAAACAGGGGGTTAGTAATCACGAAGGTCTCCGGACCTGATGGGGTAGGAGCTAGGAGAAACCCCACTGAATTTGCATCAAGAGGAATTTCCTCACCATCATGTCCACATTTGCTTCAGTCAGGCTTCAGGAGGAATAAGAAGCAGCAGCTGCTGACAAAGCCATTGATTAGTGATGCTTTTCCAGAAAAGAAGATGGGAAGATACCAGATGCAGGCTCGGAGGAAATCAGATCCGAGGTGATTTATCCTTTTGCTTCTTTTGATCTGATGGGGTTGAATCCGATGTTTCTGTCAAGATTCTGGATCAAACATATTCGGACTGGGGGATTTCATGTTCAGATCCGAAGAGGTTGAATCTGAAGTTTTTAGAGGCAGCTCCTACCTTGGGGCAGAAGAACTTGAAGGGTCCGGGAATGCTTTTTAGCCTCATTTTTGTCATATTTCTTAGGGGTTTAAGCCCCAGAAGCTGTACTGGAGGATTTTGAAGGCAGTAATCCTCTCAAAATTAGTTAAATAGGGTTAAAGGCATTACAAATATCACAAGCAGAATCCAAATGGGCCGGTCCTAAACAATAAACACACACATCGTGTGCATCTGATAACAGGATTTTGTGGTCACAGGCCACACTTTTTTTTAAACCGGAGGGTTTCTCAGCCATATTTAAAGAGAAAGACTAAAGATAAAGGTATTATAAAAATCTTTTATATATTTTGCATAGCTAGAAAAAAGTAAAGAGAAAAATATTACCAACAATGGTAATAGAAGAACTAGCTCAAGGATGTAAGGGAGGAAAAACAGGAAGGAGAAAATGCCAACTATGGTACTTTGGAAATACCCTAAAAAATGTGGGACGGGCAGGGAAGGATACGAAGAAAAACTTTTACTAAGCGAAAGGTAAAAAGTTCAAGATAGATATTTCTGCTTTTAGTCACAAAAAAGTTGCTACTAATCAAGAGCTAACAGGAACCAGGTCCGTATGTGAAAGCAGCAAATGAGATCTCAGGTATGGTAGGGGACTAATGCATTATGGGTAAGGGAGACGCTCAAGAGTTGTTCCACGAGCTGGAAAAAGCATCCAAGTCAGATCTGAACCCATATGTTGAGGAATAAATGAAAATGGCAACATCATATTGATAGATGTGTTTTCCGTTTCTATCCTTCCTCAAAGCATGGGTCTTGGATTGAACTTCGGCCACTTCTAAGATTTGGATCCAGTGCTCAGGCTCCTCACTTGGTTGGGGTCTGGGAACAATCAAGTGTCAATGCTCCTAAAGGGAGGAAAGAATCCACAGACCTTGGAATTGATTCTAGCCCCTTAGAGTCAATGCTGATGGTCCAGCTCCAAGAGTCCGATAGCTCTGACATCTACAGAGAACTTATCGGAGTCGAGAAGTATGGAGCCTCGACTCAGATGCAGATCTACCCTAGATAAAAGTTGGATCCAGGGTTTCCGATCCAAGAGGTCAGATCAGAGAAGTCATTAATGACTAAAGGGAAGAAGTGATTCTTCCAGTTCTGACAGTACTTGTAGCCAGGAGTACCCTTAACTGTATTTGGGTCCAAAGGAACCACCTCATTATCCTGTATATATCAGCTTCAGTGAGGCCCCAAAAAGACTAAGCTGATCTCAGGGAAGAAGTACAGGAAGGTGGCCTGGAAGGATACTGGGGTCTGTCTTGCAGGATTAGAATGGAGCCTAGGGGAGATAAGATCTGGAGACAATCTAGGAGGTGCTATGGCTCCAATAATTAGTGGATCTGAAAAGAGGGTTGGCTCTGAAGGTCTAGAAATCTTAGGGGGGTGGAGCTGATGAGGGTGTCAGATTCGGAGATCTCTTTTTTTGCTGATTTAGATTTCTCTTTGTCTTTTTCTCTCTCCACCTCCTTTTGCTTCTCCCTGAGTTTATCAGCCTTTTTTGAAAGGGAAGAAGCAGCAGCTGCTGCAGACTTCCTCCATTCTAAACAGGGCTTCTCCCCTGTGGTAGCTGAAGGAGACCCTTTAAAATCAGCTTGTTTCTTCTTTCTACAACAGCTTGTTGTGCAAAAGCCTCACAGATACCCCAAGCAATGTCTAAATGGGAAGGCCCTAGACAATACATATACTTCTCATGTGTATCTGAAGCTTGCGGGAGCAAGTTATGCATTTTTTAAAACCAGAGGGCTTATCCACCATCCTCACAGACTAATAAAGAATACAAGAAAGAAGTTACCCTAGAAGAAAGATTTTAAACTATAAAATATAAACATAAAAATATATGTGTGTGTGTGTGTGTGTGTGTGTGTGTGTGTGTATATCGAGAGGGAGAGAGACACCCATATTATTATTTTACTTCTATTTATTTTTTTATGAAATAAGGCCCCGAAGGAGCAAGAAAAACAGAAAGAGAGGAAAACCAAGTGTATTGCTAGAATCTTATTGTGCCTGACTGAGAGTGCTTCTCAAACAATCTGGAAATACAGAGCTGACAAGTACAGTTTTTTGCACTTTAACTGTTCAGTGTTCTGCACTGTCTTTATTTTTGCTTGACTGAATTAGTTATATATTTGCTGACTGAATTTTGTTTTCTGATCTGTGCTGACATTTTTATTTCTCAGAGAATTTGTAGTGAACTTATTCCGGGGATGAAAATCTGGTCTAACACCTTTTGTGTTATCTGATTGTCTCAAGGCTTGGCTTTTTTCTTGCTGGTATAAAAATATTACCTTTGTGTGAATTCCTGCATATCATTGCTAGAATCTCCTTGTGCCTGACAGAGTGCTTCTCAAACAATCTGGAAGTATACAGCTGATAAGTATAGTTTTTCGCACTTTAACTGTTCATGTTCTGCACTGTCTTTATTTTTGCTTGACGGAATTATTTATATATTTGCTAACTGAATTTTGTTTTCTGATCTGTGCTGAAAGTTTTTGTCCCAGCTCCCACCCAACAATTGCTGTTTTCTTAAAGTTGGTGGCTTTTGCAGTTGCCAGCCCCTACTGTAAATTTGATCTGGGACACTCCTCCCAGTCCCATCTCATTAGCTCATTCTACCTAATACAGAGATCATTTGGGAAGGCCAAACCCCTTGGTCCCGTAACCTTGAATTATCTTCTGTTCCTGCTCTCTCCCTTTCCACTTTATATATATATATATATATATATAAAAAAAAGACACTTTATTTTGCTGCTTACATTTTTCTGTATTTGCGTTTCTTCCTACTACTCTGTTACTTCATCTTGCTTTTTCCTGCTTCTTGCTGCTTGTTCTCTAAAGTGTTCAGCTGCATCTTTTCTGCTGCATTTATTACTCTTGTTTATAGCCTGTCTAAATTAAGTGTTATTCTAAGCTCTTAGTTTTGGTTTAAGCACTTGAGCTTTAGTCCCACCCCTTATCTCTCCCTGGCCTTTCTCCCTCAGATTCTGAGAAATATGGATGGACAATGTCCTATAGTTTCTCCTGCCAGTCTGGTTGATATAGGCATCCTGAGACAGTGTAGCAACTGCCTCATGTGCACAGACAACTATCTACTACTACCACCTACGGATACAATTCTGAGAGATGCAATTACATAGGAACCTAGATTTCTCCTCAAGCCAGTATTTCTGGCACCAAAAAGGTTGTCAACACAATCACTACACCTTAAACACCACCCATATCTATACAACACACACCCACATATGTGGAGGTGCTCCGCATAAACATACCCAAACAAAGGAGACTGCCAAGGCAAAAACACACGCGATCTCCACAGCCCTCCACACAAGATATCATGCATAGTCCACACATCTGTGTCTCACAGCCACTAAGGCTTCACCATAAACCCAACATATTAGTCACAGGAGACTCCATTGTGGGATAAATAGATGTGCCTCTCACCAGGCTGGATAAAGAGAAAGTCACGGTTAGTTGTCTGTCAGGTGCCAGACTCCACCATATCACATACGCATTCAAGTCTCTCAACAACAGGTACTATTATAACTCTGTCATAGTCCATGTTGACGTGAATGACTTGATACGTACCTCTCTGGACTATATGAAGAGAGACATGACTGAGCTTGCTCATTATGTGTTCCAGACAGGTATGTCCCTAGCCTTAAGCAGCATTCTGCCATCACCCAGAATGATGCCTCAATACAAACAGAAAATGACTGACTTTAATAATTGGCTTAGTTTCTGGTGTCATTCCAGGTGGATCCAGTACCTGACAGCCTGGGAAGATATGATCGACAGACCATGATGCTTTGCCAGAAATGGCCTGCATCTGTCTCACCTGGGCTTCAGGCTTTTGGCAAAGGCTCTTGCCTCCAACATACTGCCTTTTTTAGGAAAAGTCCTGAGGTTGATAAAACCAACATAAAAATGAAAAAAAAAATTCAAATTAAAGGTCATGCTGCTAAACGCTAGTCTAAACATCAGACTGCACGCATTGCAAGCATTCTTAACCTTGGAAAATGCTGACATCTGTGCAGTCACAGAAACCTGTTTCAAAGCTGCAGAGAGCACCTCACCCATACCTGGTTACTCATCCTATCATACATTCAGACCTCAAACTGTGGGCATTAAAGCGAAAGGAGGCAGAGTTTCAATATACATTAAAGACATACACACCTCCAGGCTGGTCAAACAGTATGATCCATAGGAGTTACTCCAGGTGCATTTAACCTTTGACATGACCCATATTCAAATCATAGCTAGCTAGCAGCCCCCAAATCTGACTCAAGATGCCCAATCCACCTATTTGGACCTGTTCATATCTATCGAGATTCAACCCTTTACCCTGATCCTGGGTGACTTTAACTTCCCAAACATAGATTGGAAGAACTACTTATGCCAGAACACAAATGCCAGAGATTCTTTGATTTTTGTCAGTGCAAATGTCTTGGAACAGCTAGTCAATACCCCTACAAAAGATGATAGGATCTTGGACTGGGTATTAACCAACATGAGTAACCACTGCAGCATCCCTACTGTATCATCCTCCCTGGTAAGATCAGACCATAAAGCGGTCACTTTCAAAGTCACTATCTCCCCCAACCTGCCTCTTGCTAGGATCAGACATAAAAACTTCTCTAAAGCTGATTACAGCCTCTTGAGAGATGGTATAAACAGCTTCACAGCCCCCTCCTCTCTGAGGAACTGGCACCAATATCCAAAACTACACCAAAGCACTATACAAGCATTTATATAGATGCATGGAATCAGGAATACCCGACAGGGCTAAATCATCATCTGGAAGAAGAGTAAACCTGTCTGGTGGACATCTACAATAAATAAACTCGATAACAAAAGGAAAAAAAAACTGCTATCCAAGACCAAGAAGGAGCAGGTGCCCAATTGGAAGCAATGTCACCTTAGCCTGAACAAGCAAATAAGAGCACTAGTGAAATCCTCCAAAGCAGATTTCGAATCCAAATCAGACACATCTACTAGAGACAATCATAAGTCCTTCTTCACATATGTCCGCAACCTCAAAGGAAGCACCCAGATCTGTTCAGAACTGGTGGTCAAGGACACCACATATACAAATGCCGTAGATATAGCAAACTTGCTTGCTGACAGATTCATTGAAAACTTCACCCCTCTGTCCCCCCATCAGTAAATCAGGACATCCCCAGTACCTTCCCCCTTCCCCTTATATCTAGGAAACATGTCATCACTGCTCTCTCAAAGGCAAAAAATATAGCCTCCATGGGACTTGATAACATACCAGGCTGCATCCTACATTAACTCAGGCAGGAACTTGCAGCACCATTAGGTGCCATATTCAACCAAAGCCTGAGTACCGGCTTCATTCAAGATGATTGGAGGACAGCCACTGTCATCCCTCTACACAAAAGTGAAGCATCCACCAATACGGGAAATTATAGACCCACCAGCCTAACTAGCCTGATCTGCAAGGCCATGGAATGGATCATGGGCCTAATTAACAAGGACACTGGCAACCTTCAAACACTTGATCCCACACAGTTTGGCTTCGTCAAGGGGAGGACATGTCTGCTAAATTTGGTTGACTTCTTTGAGACAGTCACCAAAGCCATGGGCTAGGGGAAGATGGTGCACACCATCTACCTTGACCTGGCCAAAGCCTTTGACACTATTCCCCACTTGGGCATAACAGATAAACTCTCTTAACTAGGCATCAATCTGTATGTTACCAGATGGGTAGCAAACTGGCTCACTGATAGAACCCACCTAGTCAAAATAGGGGAAAGCCACCTCAACCAGTAGAATCGTAACAAGTGGCATATCCCAGGGTTCGATCTTGAGGGCCCTGTTATTTGGGATATACTTTTCTGAGGTGCAGGCCAAAACCAGTGGGCTATGGCTGACCAAGTTTGCAGATGACTGCAAGCTGGGTGCTGTCATCAATTCCCCTAGTGATGGAGACATCCTCCAAGAGGGTCTCATTCAGACAAATGACTGGTGCCAGAAACATGTCCTCAAGCTGAATACCAAAAAATGCATCATCATCCTCTTTGGGGAGAGTGACGTCCACACAAATTATCACATTAATAATGCCCTAAGCATGCAATCAGTTGTGAGGGATTTGGACACCCAGGTTGACTGCAACCTGACTACTGACCGCCATGTTGCTTCTGTTGCATGGAAAGCCTTCTACATGGCCCACCTCATAAGTAAGGGTATCTCATCCAGGGACATGGAGGTCATAACATCCCTGTATTCTTCCCTTATAAGGCCCATTATTGAGTACAACGCCCCTTTCAGCATGTACCTTGCAAGGTACATGCAGCAGCAGCTGAAGAGACCACAGAGGTTCCTCACCAGGAGAATCCAAAGCCTCAAACATCTGCCATATACAGATGAGCTAAATAACCTATCCCTCTACTCAGTTTCATGCAGACTCATCAGAGGTGACCTCTATCTGGCATATAAGGCGATCACGGACCCCCACCTTGATCGGACTGTTGCCTATTCGCAAGTCAAGCTCCACTCGAGTAACTCCCACTGGTGGCCTCAAACTGGTCTGTGACATCAACAGGACATGTTGGCAGGGCAGATGCGCCCCAGAGACTCATCTATGGAATAGACTCCCTCTCCACATCAAGCAGAGTACCTCTTTACCCCTTTCTAAGTGCAACCTGGATAACTGGATGAGAATCAGAAAATATATATCTGGGATTCCACCTGTGTCCCTGCTGGACAGGGGCACCGGGTGCTGACTTTTCTAAACATGGGCTAAACTCTTGGCTAGGCTTATAAGGGCCTCAGGACCCTATGATCCTAAATGCTGAGAGAGGAAGAGTTCAAAATTTACACCCCCAAAAGTACTTGTATATCTTTTTTCTGAAAAAACGCTCCTGAGCAACAAGATCTGCCAAACACTTAATGGCAGCAAATGAGATATGAGGAAACTCTCTCCTTACCTAATGGATTATGGGTAAGGCTTAAAAGTGTCCGAAGCCAGATCAGAGGTCAGATCTGGGAATCATATGATGAGGAAATGATGAAAAAGACAACATCAGATCCAAAGGTAATAGCCTTAGGCAACCATTTGGAAACAGTCTGTTTTGACACAAGTTAACCCATCTTCTTACCTTCACAAGAAATTAACAATTGATCCAAAGATCTGAAATATTTAGTTCTCTTACGATAGAGATGCCTGTAGACATCCACAGCTTGAGTATCCTTTCTCCCTCATTTTTAGGTTCAGGAAAGAAAGTGGGGAGATGGACAGTTTGGCTTAAAGTATATAAAAGATGTATTAATAAGATAAGTACTTTTATTTGGGCTCACTTTAGGAGAAGGACCAGTCCTCAAAGAAACCCTGTCTCTGTGGAAGATGAGATAAGGGTTGAATCACCATAAAAGCTTGCAACTCAGATACCCTTCTTGCAGAGGTCAGAACAATCAGTAAAACTGTTTTCCATGTGAAGAACATCAAGTCAGCAAGATTACTACTGGTTCAAATGGAGAAACTGTTCTTGCAGGCCTCTTATGCAAAATCCCTTTCAAAAACATTTTCACAGCAGAATGGATTGAAAGAGGAGGATCCATGGGAAGACAAACTCAAATGGCTGATAAATGAACCTTAATGGAGGTGTAAGAAATGTCACAGGACAGTAACTTACCCAAATATTGTAAAATCAGAGAAACACTAGCCATGAATGGGTGCTGGTTATACTGTTTGTTCCCACGATAAAACCTTTTCAATTTGCTAATATATGATTTTTCAGAAGCAAGCTTTCTTGCCTCTCTTACTACCTTCAGTAAACAGTCCTCAGTAAACAGGTGTCTAAAGGGAATTAAGACCCTCCCATCCAGGCAGTCAGCTGAAACTGATTGGGGTTGGGGTGCATCAAAACACCCCTGATCTTGTGCGATCCATTCTGTGAGGAAGCTTGTGGTAATTACACCTGGCTATTTCCAAAAGAAGGGACAACCACTGTTGCCTGGGCCAGAAGGGAGTCACCACAATAATCTTGTGGGACTCCTCCTGAATCTTCCGGACTATCCAGGATAACAGTGGAAAAGATGGCAAGGCATACAGGAAAATTCCTGTCCAAGGAAAGGAAAGGCATCTGTCTTCTAGATATTCTTACATGGAGTCCTGGAGAAGAATCTTGCCACCTGTTTAATCAGAGAGGAGGCAAATAGGTCTTGAGGAACTCCTTACAGATGGATTAAATCCTGGAAGCCCCCATGATCTAGCTTCCATTCATGAAGGCCTGTCCTTGTTTTGCTCTGACATAATGTAGGATGCTTGTAGAGTGAGAATGTGCTGTGAAGCTATATCCCAATCTAACATGGCTAGTCTATAATGTGGATACAACCTGGTTCCTCCTTGTTTGTTGATGTACCACATGACTGTGGTATTGTCTGTAACAACTTGAAGAGGTCCAGAGGACCAAAGATGATTCAGAGAGATGAGTTCCTTGATCAGATCCCTCACAGTGACTGAAGTCTGAGTGGAAAACCTTAGAAATAGATCTATTTTTTCTTGTGGAAGAAAAGCTTTTTGAACTCAAGAACATAGCTGACACTCCAGGAACACGATCATGCTCTCTTGAAATCCTAGCTTGTGTAAAGGATCTCTCACTCAAAAGAAAAATTCCTGACACAATGAAAAAGACTCTGCAAAGATAAACAAGTCATAGAAATATGGAAAATGTGTGCACTCTGCAGCCTGCAATGAGCTACAACTGGAACTAGACACTTTGTGAACAATCTTGGGATAGTGGATAGTCCAAAGGATATGGAAGAGAACTGATACTGTGATCCAGATGCATAAAATCTTAAGAAATGCCTAAAGTCTGGATGGATTGGGATGTGATAAGATCTTTTAAATCTAATGCTACCAGGAAAAGTACAGTTGTGTACACTTACCATAAATGTAGATGTTCGAGTGTATTCAATGTTGCAGTCATTACACTTGGGTTATCCTGCTGGTAGGCTACACTCAGTCGGTCTGAATTCCAAAGTCTAGGTCCGGCGTCAGTTGCTGTCGTCTCTTCCCTGACGTCATGTGCCAGGGGTATAAAAGATGCAGCCAACGCCATTTTCTTCAGTTTTTCTTGCCCCAGATGTCAGGTGCCCCCAAAAGGGTAGGCTAAAAATATGCCAATAAAATATGCATGCACCAAAATATATTATACCTTCATCTACAAGCAAATACACCACATAGGTTGTATAGATTAGAGAAGTGCAGATAAGTTTCAGCAAAGAAAAGGGGGATGGTAGGTGGGTAACCTGGACTGCAACAGTGAATACACTCGAACATCTACATTTATGGTAAGTGTACACAACTGTACTATGTTCTTCATGTTTTACTGTTGCAGTCATTACATTTGGGTTGAATCCCAAAGCTATGGTTGGGAGACTGGAGCTAAATGGCATTAGGAGTGGCTATGAGGCCTTGGAGAACTGCAGTGGCAAAGCTTGCCCTGAATTTAGAGTAGAGTGGTAAATGATAGTGCTTTGTGAAGGTGTGCACTGAACTCCAGGTAGCAGCCTCTAAAATGTCTTTGGTTGGAACTCCCCTGAGGAAGACTGCTGAAGTGGCTGCTGCTCTGACTGAATGTGGCCTAATGCCCTTAGGCACTGGCTTGCCATTTTGTGAATAGCAGAAACGAACGCAGTGGCCAAGCCACTTTGAAATAGTCTGCTTTGAGATAGCCTTTCCTTGTGATCCTGCAGCATATGCCACTAGTAGTTGCTCTGTCTTCCTGAAAGCTTTGGTTCTGTTCAAGTAGAAGCGTAGCTGTCTGTGTATGTCCAAAGAATGCAGAATTCTCTCCCCCTTATTCTGTGGGTTTGGATAAAAAGTAGGCAGATGAATAGTTTGGTTAAGGGCCATACTGGACACTACCTTAGGCATAAATGTGGGGTTTGTCCTCAGAGAGACCCTGTCTGGATAAAAAATGATAAAGGGTTCCACAGCCATGAGTGCCTGTAGCTCTGAGACTCGTCTTGCAGAGGTTATTGCTAGGAGCAGAGCTGTTTTCCAAGATAAAAACTTTATATCAGCTGTAGCAGCTGGCTCAAAAGGAGGCAGGGTGAGTTTTTCCAAGACATAATTGAGGTCCCATGCAGGTATTGGTGATCTCCTTGGAGGCCTTAAGTTTTTGGCTCCTCTGAGGTACTGACTTAACAAAGGATGAGAAAAGATTGGTGGCTCTGTATTGTAATGAGCCGAAATGGCAGAGGCATGAATTTTAATTGATGAAAAGGATAGGTCTTTGTCCAGCATCTCAGTTAAGTATTGCAAAATCTGAGGAATATTTGGCACAGTTGTGTCAATTTCTTGCGCCTGATTCCAAACACAGAATCTCTGCCATTTTCCAGCATAAGATTTCCTGGTACTAGGCCTTCTGGCCTCCAAAATGACATCCATCACAGCTTTAGTGAGAGTCGCGTTTTGTATGACTACATTATCCGCCATGCTGCCAGATTTAAGGTCTTTAGTTGGCTGCACAGGATCTGATTGTTTTGTTGGGATAGTAGAGGAGGTATTTGTGGCAAGGTCCAAGCCGGGCATTGAGACAAGTTCCTTAGGATTGGATACCAGTACTGGCGGGGCCAGTCTGGGGCAATCGGTATCATCTTTGGTTTCTCTTGTCTGACCTTTAAGAGTACCTTGGGGAGAAGAGGCAGTGGAGGAAAGGCATATACTGCTAAGCTTTTCCAGCTGAAAGATAGTGCGTCCACTTTCCATGCTTGTCTGTGATAAGTCCTTGTGCAGAATCTTTTTATTTGGTAGTTGTGAGGAGAGGCAAATAGATCTATATCCAGGCATCCCCGAAGACTTGTGGATCCAATTTCCACTCATGGGGATCCATGAGGTTTCTGCTTAGATCGTCTACCAGAGTATTTATCTTTCCTGGCAGGAATTGTGCCTGCAGATGTACTTGGTAAGTCAATGCTGTGTCCCACAAGATCATGGCTAGTCTGCAAAGGGGGTAAGAATGAGTGCCTCCCTGCTTGTTTATTTACCACATGACCGTGGTGTTGTCTGTCTTTATCAGTAGTTGTCCCGGATGAAGTAGGCCCTTGAAGGTTGTCAGGGCATTCTGAACAGCTAGCATCTCCTTTTGATTGATATGTAGATGCATTTGGTTTGCGGACCAAGTGCCTTGAATACATCTTCCTGCCATGTGGGCCCCCCCAGGCATAGTCTGATGCATCCGTTGTTAATGTCTGCCTGGCTGGGGGTAAGGTGAATGGCTGTCCCTTGTTCTGGTGACAAGCCTTCGCCCACCATCGAAACTCCTGTTGCAGGCAGGGAATGAGGGTAATTATTGTTTCCAGGTTGTGGCAATGTTGAGTCCAAATACTTTTTAGGTACCATTGAAGTTTCCTCAAATGCAGTCTCGCATATGGAATTAGTAGAATGCAGGATGCCATGAATCCCAATGCCTGCATAATTTTTCTTGCAGATAACTGGGCCTTTGTTGCCAACAGGTTGAAATAGGCAGTCAGTTGCCTTTGTTTGTCTGGCGTGAGATAAGCCATCCGGGCAGTTGTATTTAAGCTTGCACCCAGGAATATTATCTCTTGAGAGGGTACTAGTTTTGATTTCTTTTCATTGACTGTGTACCCTAGGCCTGTTAGAAATCTCTTTACAAACGCCAGATGCTGTAGTAGAATGTCCTTGTGCTCTGCTTGAATGAGGCAGTTGTCCAAGTAAGGATATATTTGTATTCCTCTTTGTCTGCAGAATGCAATTACTGGTGCCAGGCACTTTGTGAAGACGCTGGGCGCAGTAGATAAGCCAAAGGGCAGTGCAGAGAATTGGTAGTGCATTGAGCCAGCTTTGAATCTGAGGTATCTTCTGCATGTTTGTCTGATTGGGACATGCAGGTATGCCTCTTTTAGGTCTAAAGTCACAAGCCAAGCCTTCTTGCCCAGCATGGGCAGAAATTGCTGTAGAGTCAACATTTTGAATTTTGGTATATCCAGATATGTGCTTAGAATAGATAGGTCCAGTATTGGTCTCCAGGTCTTGTCCTTTCTTGGTACCAACAGTCTTGAATAAAATCCTCGTCCCTGCTCTTGCTCTGGTACTTGTTGAATGGCCCTCATGTCCATGAGGGATGAGACTTGCTTTTGTGCCTCTACCCACTGATGTTTTGGCAGGTCTGGCCAACCGTTTGTCCTTGGCAGGGTATGGAAGTGAAATTTGTAGCCTTGTGACACTATGTCTAGGACCCATTTGTCCTGTGTTATTATGTGTCAATTTTGCGAAAAAAGTGCTAGTTTTCCCCCTAAAGGTGCTGCCAGAAAATAAGTGCTTGGTGCAGGCAGGGGGAAGTCATTGGGACTGTTTCCTGTATGGCTGTGATTTGTCTTCTCCACCTTTGGAGGTAGAAGCACCCCATTGTTTAGACCTGTACGAACCTTGTGGCTGGGATCTGCCTCTTGGGTGTCTGTATCTGCCCATTTGAGGTCTGTCTGACACTGGAAATGACCAATTCTTTGTAGGCCAGTGTCTGCTAAACCTTGGAGGCTGTACCTGTAAGAAATCTTTAACCGTTTGCATAGATTTAGCTTTGTCCTCCATTTTCTTTAACACCAAACAAGGTATCATGCTGTAATGGAACATCTAATAATTTTGCTTTGACAAGATCAGGCAGATTTTGTTCCTTTAACCAAGCATGCCTCCTGATGACAGAACCCCTAACTGCGGCCCTGCAGGAGGCCTCCAAAGAATCAAAACCACATTGCAAAGTATGCTTTCCAACTTGTTTAGCTACATGCAATAAATCCTGCATTTCTTTGTTTTCTGCGCATTCAGAATTTATCAACATTTTCTGTTTAAGCAGTGACATAATATATTGCTGATATTTGAACATATGAAACTGACAGTTTAAAGCTCTTATAGCCAAGGTAGCAGAAGTGTAAATCTTTTTTTCCCATCTGTCCAATGCCCTAGAATCCCTGTCAGAGGGGGTAGGGTTTTTTGCAGAGGAGGCCTTGACCCCTTTGGGACCCTTAGAGATAGTTTCTGGGTCAGCAGCAGGGTTTTTGAAAAGGAATTTATGAGAGTCAGGAACCCTATAGTACCTGTACTGCTTAACAGGAGCTGGAGGTAAGGAGTCAGGGGTCAGACTGGACTCTGAAAATACATCATCTACAATGTCTAACACAGGTGGAATAGCTAGGGGCCTGTGTTGTGGTAGTAAAAGGAAGTCTCTGAGCCTTTTCTTAGATTCTGAAAAATCTTGGCTCCCAGTGGAAATGCTCCCTCATGGTATGCAAAGTTTCCCCAAAAGAGTAATCCTCAGGAGGAGAGGCTGAAGGGATAGATTCTTCAGCATCAGAATTCTCATAGAGAGGAAGAGAGTATTCCTGATCAGAAGAGGAATCAGATGAAATGGAAACCTGATCTGAAGATTCATATTCTGTCTCTTGCCTAGGCCTTTTATCAGGAGGGGGATGGGAACCCCTGATCAAAGTAATTAAGTCTTCGACCATTTTGAGCATCTGTTTTTTGGGCATGGAGGCCTGTCCATGAGGCTGTTGTACTTGTTTCTTGGTCTTTAAAGGTGCTTTAGTCTTTGCCTTTGAAGCTGAAGTTGTTTTAATGTACAACTGAGTAGGTCTGAAAACACCCTCAGAAGCCGATGCCTGCTCAGTGGCTCCGGACCCATCTGAGGGAATAGTCTCCAAAAGCCCAATACGTTGACCTTCCAGCGGCCTAGTCGACTCCACGTGGGAGTCGGTAGCGGCCTGCGGGTCTAAAGTAGCGACATTGTATAATTAAATCTTCTACCAAAATAGTGAAATGCAAAATCGTACTGACGCTTAATAGTGCGTTGGTTAAATCTAGCACAAAACTAACAACTAGCAACGTCGTGGTTAGGGCCTAGGCCAGGAATACAATAAGAATGAAAGTCCTTATGAGGGTATTTGCTTCCCACAAGAAATACAATTATTAACTTTTTCTGACATTGGTCTGGAGCAAGAAAAAAGTTTCCACAACGGGGTACTTAGCTTTTAATGAAGACTTCGGATCTGAAATTCGAATATGAAAATCTCAGGAGTCGGCCGACCGGCACTTGCGAATTGCTTTTGCTTCGGGCACCGCGCGGCAAGAAAGACTGAAGAAAATGGTGTCGGCTGCATCTTTTATACCCCTACCCCTGGCGCACTGACGTCAGGGAAGAGGCGACAGCAACCGATGCCGGACCTACACTTTGGAATTCAGGCCAACTGAGGGTAGCCTGCCAGCAGGATAACCCAAGTGTAATGACTGCAACAGTGAAACATGAAGAACATCCTGAAGAAAGAAGAAGTGGTAACAGGCTGTGAAAACACAGCATTTTGAACATGAGCACTATCCCAAAAAGGTTTAGGAAAGAAAGATCCAGAACTGGCCTCCAAACATTTTCTTTCTTTGACACCAAAATATCCTTGAATAAAAACCTTTCCCAACCTAGGAAGGAAGGACTGGCTCTATCACTCAATAAAACAAAATGCGTTGAAGGACAGCAGTAAATAAGAGTCTGGGCTGGTGGGTGAGGAATTATCCCCTGAAAAGGAGGGTTTCTCCCCGCTGCCATCTGTAACCTTGACAAATGATAGTAAGGAACCATTTCTCTGAAACTATCTGTTGCCAAAAAGAAAACTGGAGATTCAGATTTTCTAAAAGAGAAAAGGGACTGCTGGGATGGAGGGGGCAAGGTCTAGTAAAGAGTCATTTTGACTTACTGGACTGTCCTTGGCTTTGGGGTTACTAAATTCATTCTGGAATGTCTTCCTACCCCGTTATTTCTTCAAAAATGCCTGTTTACCCATAACTTGGTGAGACCGTTTATTTTGGGGGGGGGGGTTGGCTAAAATTAGACGAAGGTTTAGAGAATCCCTTAGTAAATTTGGAAAAAGGAGTTGAAAACCTTAGCGATTACCTGTATCGCCTTATCCCTTTCATTGCACTTTTTATAGGTTCATAAGTATTAGGCTAGCTGCCCTTGTGGGCCATTTTAAGAGTAGCCGATTTCCTTTTCAAAGGTTTGAAGCAAAACCTGTACCTCGTGTTTTTCAGGTAAATGCCTTAACCATTATTTCAACCCTTTTGATAGCCTCAATATCAGAGGAATCAAAGTCTAATCTTTATCCAAAGGAGAAGTTAAAATCCCATTTTTCACATCTACTGGGAAGTTCTGAGAACTCAGTCAGACAAACCTCTTCAAAACAGCACCAGTGGCCACAGCCACGAAAGTATCAACTGAGACATACACACACTGTAAACAATGAGTTGCAACCTATAAAATGGAAGAAAGCACTACATTTAAAGCAGATTTTCCCCAACAAGAAGAAATTGCAGACAATATATTCCTCATACTTTCATAATTACTTGGAATAACCTTTAACATAAAAGCCTGACAATTCAATATTCTAATAATCAAGTTGCAGAAGCATATACTTTTTACCCCCATACTTAGCAATAGCCTTTCCATCCTTGTCAGAAAAACAGGATTGGAATTAACCAAATGTTTAGTAACAGCAGAATTAATTAAAGCTATAGCTGCTGGGTCAGGTTTGAGATGAGTGTATAAAAACTTAAAAGATTGAGGAACTTTACACATTCTGCCTGCCTTTTTAGGGCTGCTGGCTGACCCCAAGGAAGACTGCAGAAAATGACACACACACACACACACACACACACACACACACACACACACACACACACACACACACACACACACACACACACACACACACACACACACACACACACACACGTCCTCCAAAGCTGACAGAACTGGAGGAATGGGTGAAGGTTCTGCAAATTCCTTCTGTTAACAGCTCATAGTATTTTCTGAGGGAATGAAAAACCTCACAGGATTCCCACTAAAAGCATTGACACATTCTAGGAATAGTGAGTTTTCCCACTAAAAGCACTGACACATTCTAGGAATAGTCTCAGAGAAAGAGAAAAACCCACAGAGAGAATAAAAAACTGAGGTCTCCTTCGAGACTGAATTAGAAAAATGAAGAGAAAACCCTTTATCAGTCCAGTCATCTTCCTGTTCAGATTCAGAATCTTGAATCTCTTCAGGAAAAGAGGCATCTATCTTTCTTAACCAGAAACTACCTTATAAGAAAGATCAACAGCCTGAATTAAACCCGAACTAGACCCAGTAAATTATTCCTAAGGAAATTTGAGGAGTATATACATGTTTAGTTTTCTTTTTTTTTGAGAGGAAAACGGGACCAACAGTGCTGTTAATGGAAACAACACCAGTTTCCCCAGGAATGGCCACAATATTCAGAACAAACAGGGAAGTCTTTCCTGTTATCTCTCCCAAGACTGACAAATGTGGCTTTCTCTTGGCTACTGGGGGAACCACAACATCAGCAGAGGAAGTGGCTGACCCCCAGTCCATAGTGACTATTGGTACTACATCAGAGGGATCTGAGGAAAAGATGAATGGTCTGAGAAACCAGCTTTGGCCACAGCAGACACCACCTGTGGCTGGGGCAAACTGCTAGCCTGCTGTGTTGGCAAAGGCTATTTGCTTAACTTTTTATTTTTGTGGCTAGAAAAAGGACTGACTGAGACATACAGATTGCTCCATGGTCAAGCTGAAAATGGTGCTTCTTTCTTAAGAAAAACAAGCAGCATAAGCTGGTAAAAGTTTAAAATCTTTAAAAGTCAATTTTGCATGCAAACACATGGTAAACAGCACTTTAAAACAATTTGCCAACATAATTTCTTTACATAAAAAAAGTTTTTCAACTTTAAACAATTTTTTAAGTGACAGGAAAAAAGTGCAATCCCATTTAAAAGTACAATTAAGTTTCAAGACAGTCTGTTAAAATAGAAACTCCTAGCTTAAAAATAACTGGTTGGAGGTTGGCATAATGGTTAAGGTGCTTACCTTACAGGCACAAGATGCATGGTTTGATTCTCACATGGGGTAACTGCCTAGACTCAAAATGGCCCACAAGGGCATTTAGCCTAGTACTAATCTATGAACCTATCTCTAAACTGCAAAGTACATTATAGGTTCACAGGTGGTTACTACGCTAAAGACCACAAGGGTCTTTTTAAGCCTAGCCATGCATCTCAAATCTCTGACAAGGTCTGGTACCCTAGATAAGTGTAAACAGGGGCCTAGGAGATTAAACATTTACATAGATGCCAACTTTTTTTATGTGAAAGATTTTTTTTTTTTTTACCCAAAGAGAACTTACCTGCCCTGCATAGGAACAGCATAAGCTGACTGTTGATCCATGAAAGCTTGCAAAAGCACACTCTCTTCAATGGTAGGAAAGCTCTGAAAGGCTTGGTGCCCAAACCTATTTAGTCAGGTGAGCTTGAGATGTCTAATGGTTTGGGCGCATGGAAGGTGCCCTGAAGCTTTGGAAGCTGGCTGGCTGTTAGAGCCTTGGTAAGATATAACTCGTACAGCTAAGGCTACTGCAGCAGTTATCAATATGATGAACATCTGATGAAACTTTTAGAAGCAGCAGGGAAAAAGCAGCGCAACAGTTAAAGTCTTCACCATATAAACACGAGGTACAAGGTTTAATTCTGATCTCTGGATATTGGTTAGGCTTAAAATGACCCTTCAGTGCAATTAGCTTAACATTTACCTATAAACCTACAAAGAACATGCGATCATTTATTGTACATATGTATGCATTTACAGTAGAATGTGCATATATACAGTACACAATAAAGATATCACTGCATCATTTTTTAAGTGCTAGAGTGTGAAATGGTATTATTTAAATCCTCCCTCTTAGGTTAATAGGTTTAAAGGTAAGTACTAGGCTAGTTACCCTTGTGGGTCATTTTAAGCCTAGCCAATTTCCTCAAATGTGAGGATCAAACCCGGTACCTTGTATCTGTGAGGTGAACACTAAACATTATTCCAACCCCAACCCCTTAGATAGCTGGTGATTATTAGTACATATACACTCTAGAATTTTCTCTTCAGTACTTGCATTTCATGATTCATGCCATGTAAACATGCATCTTTAATTCATTCTGCCATTTATGCCAGCATCATAACTGAAGAATGTAAAATGGTCAGTCGACTGGCTAGGTGAAGAGATAAGTGATAAAACATATCAGTAACTGTCAACCTGCCTCTCATTTAATCTCATGCTGTATTTTCTGTCTCCATGTGTCATGAACTTACTGTCATACCATTTTCAGTGCTCCACTGATGACGTCTGAAAAAATATGAATCTCTTTCCTGTCAAAAGCCTTCTTGGATAGGCTATGATCTCGGAGTTCATGGGAATTTGTTAAGTCACTAAGATGCTTTAACAGACTTCTGACTTCTCCTTCTTTCTATTTTACTAACCTGCCTGGACAGCTTTGTTTAATCTCCTGATGCCAGTACGGTCCTCACCTCGACTGAAAGCCAGGACAACAGAGCTGCTAGAAGTAGACATTGTGTCCGATGAATCCAGTTTCAAATCCTGTTGGGGGAAATGGTAACTGTTAAATGGTGATTAAAATTAAAAAAGCAACATATTTAAGAAAGAACAGCTGACATCATCCTTAGGCAATAACACCATTTCTTATGTAGAAATCTGACTACTAAACAAGAGGTTCTGTCCAAAAACTGTTCCCCATATAATGGAATCTTATTTTTCCTCACAGATGTTTGAAATTTAACTCACTGAGTTGTGAGCAGCAAGGGGATAACTAATTCCTTGCTTCCATAAGTCTTCTAAACCATGAGACCACTTGTTTCATGAGAGCTTTCCTCCAAAATCTTCAACTAAAAAACTCTCATATGACTTGCAATTATCTCATAAATTATATAAATTACACAAAAATGCTCTTTGCTAGCAGGCTGCAGATTAGTATTAGTATCAAAGGTCTATTTAGTAATGCTGACTTTTACTGCAGACATGAAAAACAAATGGCATTTTATTTGACAAAACATACTAGTGTTCTGATCAAACAAAAAGTTACATCTGTGCAAGTGTGCAAGACAGAGCCAAGGCATCAGTGACATAATTCTCTAACATATGAAAATAATGGTAGCAAAGCATCCTGCTGTTTTTGTTGTAAACTACACGCAAATTATTAAAGCAGCGAGAAACGCCAAAGGCAGTGAGTGTGTTCCAACAGCAGAGCCAAACAAAAGTGCAAGCAAAACCTTTGTAAACTACATGCAAATTATTAAAGCAGAGAGAAAAGCCAAAGGCAGTGAGTGTGTTCCAACAGCAGAGCCAAACAAAAGTGCAAGCAAAACCTTTGTAAACTACATGCAAATTATTAAAGCAGCAAGAAACGCCAAAGGCAGTGAGTGTGTTCCAACAGCAGAGCCAAACAAAAGTGCAAGCAAAACCTTTGTAAACTACATGCAAATTATTAAAGCAGCGGGAAAAGCCAAAGGCAGTGAGTGTGTTCCAACAGCAGAGCCAAACAAAAGTGCAAGCAAAACCTTTGTAAACTACATGCAAATTATTAAAGCAGCGAGAAAAGCCAAAGGCAGTGAGTGTGTTCCAACAGCAGAGCCAAACAAAAGTGCAAGCAAAACCTTTGTAAACTACATGCAAATTATTAAAGCAGCGAGAAAAGCCAAAGGCAGTGAGTGTGTTCCAACAGCAGAGCCAAACAAAAGTGCAAGCAAAACCTTTGTAAACTACATGCAAATTATTAAAGCAGCGAGAAAAGCCAAAGGCAGTGAGTGTGTTCCAACAGCAGAGCCAAACAAAAGTGCAAGCAAAACCTTTGTAAACTACATGCAAATTATTAAAGCAGCGAGAAAAGCCAAAGGCAGTGAGTGTGTTCCAACAGCAGAGCCAAACAAAAGTGCAAGCAAAACCTTTGTAAACTACATGCAAATTATTAAAGCAGCGAAAAAGCCAAAGGCAGTGAGTGTGTTCCAACAGCAGAGCCAAACAAAAGTGCAAGCAAAACCTTTGTAAACTACATGCAAATTATTAAAGCAGCGAGAAAAGCCAAAGGCAGTGAGTGTGTTCCAACAGCAGAGCCAAACAAAAGTGCAAGCAAAACCTTTGTAAACTACATGCAAATTATTAAAGCAGCGAGAAAAGCCAAAGGCAGTGAGTGTGTTCCAACAGCAGAGCCAAACAAAAGTGCAAGCAAAAGCTTTGTAAACTACATGCAAATTATTAAAGCAGCGAGAAAAGCCAAAGGCAGTGAGTGTGTTCCAACAGCAGAGCCAAACAAAAGTGCAAGCAAAATCTTTGTAAACTACATGCAAATTATTAAAGCAGCGAGAAAAGCCAAAGGCAGTGAGTGTGTTCCAACAGCAGAGCCAAACAAAAGTCCAAGAAAAACCGCAGCTAGTAACAGGCAGAAAGGCAAGGCTCAGCAGTTGTAAAATCCACAGGTTTTATTAAAAGTTAGCGCTTTGGCAGTGTTCACCACCGCCTCATCAGGCCGCTCTGATGAAGCGGTGATGAACACTGCGAAAGTGCTAACTTTTAATAAAACCTGTGGTTTTTACAATTGCTGAGCCTTGCCTTTCTGCCTGTTACTAGCTGCGGTTTTGCTTGATATATACAAATTATGTACATTGTATTTTCAGACGACATCAGAATAACAATATTCATCTACAAACTGTACATTTTAGAAAGCAAATATGAATGGTAAAATTGTGTGCTTTAATGTTGTATATTTGTTCACCTGCGTGTCACACAGCTTTTACACCATTAGTGCAGATATTACTAATAACAAATAGCTGCTTTAGCAAATACACACTTGTTTCTCAGCATGCATTTAACATTACCCATCATGTTTCCTCAAAATATGTTTACATTACCCACGTTTTAATGCCATTTTATTTTTTACTTATTACCTGTCACTGCTTGCATATGCCACCCTTGCTTGACAGTAAAATTACTTTAAATATGGAAAATATTACGTACTTTTTTGCAAACACTCCCTACAAATTCTGACCCTGTGTACCCCGCATTGGCCATTTCACTCTGCATGGTTAGCAAATTATGCCAGTTTACAGAAGTAACCTTGCTGGCTCAGTCTTGAGGTATGCCTCTGTGCCAAGATTTTGGAAACTACATTTTAAAAACACTAACAAAGTAAGTTTAATGTTAAAACAGGTACATCTTACAGAATAGACAGAAACTCTGATTTCCTAATAATGGGATCCTTCAAGAAAGCACAGATTTAAGGATAAAGATCAATCACCTTACAGGCAACACAAAAATCAGTATAATTAACACAGAAGATGAAGGCAGTGCCCTTCTATAGAATCTAGATATAGTGAATGACTAGTTAAAGACATGAAATATATACTTCACCACATTTCAAAACAAATTCAAAACAGCATATAAGGGCATTGTACTGACTGGATCCAATGAATCTCGACAGTGAAGCAGAAAACAAGGATTCAGGAGTGGTACCAGCAAACCAGCCCCATCGCTAACAGCTTCAAATTGTACAGGAACAGAAAACACCACAATAAATGCTAAAGAAATGAATAAACAAAAGGAAATCTCAGGTAATTACTGTGTTAATGGAAAACTTGCATCAAGGAACAGCAAAAAAAAAAGGCCTATATTTATTGGGGGTCTACTTTTCTTGAACGAAATTTCAAAATCTCGAATAAGAAAAGCAGAAACCCACTTAAGCGAAAGTGCACTACATCGAAAGTGTAATTTTGCAAAAGCCGATTCAGCGAAGCACATTACAGTGGGGATAAGGAAATATATCCTTTTCCCCACTGTAGTGGGGTCTCGGAGTTAGTACATTTAATTTGGGGGAGTGTCGGGGATGGGGGTTGCCCCCCTGCAAAATAGTGTTTTTTTTCTGATTTGCTGAATCGGCTTTTGCGAAAGTGCACTTTTGATGTAGTGCACTTTCGCTTATGTAGCTTTCTACTTTTCTTGTTTGAGATTTTGAAATTTCGATCAAGAAAATTAGACCTATTTATTGTACTTCACAAAAACACAAATTCAAGGCAACATTACAGGGCCAATAAACTCATTCCATGACAGCACCATCAGTGCTAGTTGTGACAAGACCAAATCGTATTCTGTGCAACAAGATTATGAATTCCCTCAAGATCTCTGACATGCATTCAACGTGGGCAGACTATCTGCCGACATATATCCTTTGAGGTGAAATAAAATCATCTTCAGCTCTTTTTTCTACTTTCTCAAACCATTTTTAAATAATCTGATCTAAAGACTCTTAAGCCTTTGTTTCTTCTGTGATTCTGTAAATTCTCCATCCCCACCCCCTGTAAAGAATTTAAGCTGCTCTATTTCTGACCCTTCCAGTTCCGACTTCCTCCAGTTCATACATATTCTTCCCACTCCTTTACAGCAGCTACAAAACATATTATTGCTGTATTTTTCTCTTTCTCTTAAAAAAACTGATTATTTCTGGAACAATACTAGATGGGCACATGGTAGGAGCAAACAACAATTACCACAGCATCTCACCAATGTGAGGACCTTTGTTGAGCCCTTCCTTTCACCAATCAGAATATTTTTTAGAAGTCACTTTGATTGGAAATGGCTGCACATTGATGTAACTAATCAATTACATAACATCGCTTATCCTCTGACGTCTGCCAGTTCACTATTAACATGAAATACTTACTGAATTTTCCTTTTAAGAAACAATTTTGGACAGGCATTTTTTGGGGGAAATCTCCCACAAGGGGAGATAACATTCTGGACTTGGTTCCTACCAACATGGGTGACCACTGCACCACTCCCATAGTATGTTCTTCCCTGGTGAGATCAGATCATTGGATTGTCTCATTCGAAGTCCCCCCCCCAAGTGTCCCCAAAACTTGTCCTTCACCTCACATCTCTGTAGATTAAGTGTTACAGGCCCTATCCAAGGCAAAGAACACAGCTTCCATGGGACCTGACAGTATCCCAGGATGCATTCTGCACCATCTCCAGCAAGAATCGGCTTCACCACTGAGCACCCTATTCAACCACAGCCTAAGTCCTGGCTTCATTCCAGAAGATTGGAGAACTGCCATTGTCATCCCTTTGCACAAAGGTGGTGTCACTACTGACCCTGGAAACTATCGCCTCATTAGCTTGACAAGTCTGATCTGTAAAGCCATGGAGTGTATTATTATGGATCTCAAACAGGGATATAGGCAATCTCCAAGCACTTGACCACACTCAGTTTGGATTTGTCAAGGGCAGATCTTGCCTGTTGAACCTGGTTGACTTCTTTGAGACTGTCACCAAGGCCCTGGATGAGGGAAAAGTCAATACATACAGCTTACCATGACTTGGCCAAGGTGTTTGGCACAATCCCCCACTCGGGCATCATCAAAAAAGCTAACACAAGTTGGTGTAAATCCCTATCTCATCAGGTGGGTGGCCAACTGGCTCACTGACAGGACCCTAAAAGTCAAAATAGGCACCCCCGATAGCAGACCTGTAACTAGTGAAGTTCCTCAGGTATCTGTCCTGGGACTCCTACTGTTTGGCATCTATTTCTCAGAAGTCCAAGCAAAGACAAAAGGCCTGTGGCTGACCAAGTTTGCAGATGACTGTAAGTTGGGTGTTGTCATTGACTCCCCAAATTATGTTAACATACTGCAAGAGGGTCTCACAGCAACTAATGACTGGTGTCAAAGTCATGCCTTCAAGCTAAATGCAAAAAAATGTATCAACATACCATTTGGCAAAAACACAACCTCTTTTGATTACCACATCAACAGCAACCCCTAAGCACACAACCTGTGGTGAGAGACCTGGGCACTCAGGTTGATAACCTCACATTCGACCATCCTGTAGCAACATAGGTCAGAAAAGCCTTTACTTGGTTCATCTCATAAGTAAAGGGATTGCATCCAGAAATATGGTTATTACCTCTCTATACTCATCCCTTATTAGACCAACAACTGAGTATAATCCCCTGTTTGGGATGTACCTCTCCAAACATCTGCACCAACTGGAAAGGCCACTGAAATACCTCAGAAACAGAATCCATGGCCTCCAACACCTGTCCAATGCAGACAAGCTCAAATCACTAGCACTCTACTCAGTATCGTACTGATTGCTCAGGGGTGATCTGTGTGTCGCCTACAAGGCAATCTCAGACCCTGCTCTACTAGAGATGCTCCATATTCATAAGTCTAATGCCTCACGCACTACCCACTCAAAAGGCCTGAATATAATATGCAACATCAACAAAACCTGCTGGACAGACAGGTTTGTCTTTCAAAGGCTGCCCTGTCTTTGAAATAGACTTCCCATACATTTCAAACAGGGGACCTTGCTGACCCCCTTCAAGCGCAACCTTGATGAGTGGATGGGAAACCACAAATTTGTCCCAGGGGATCTATCTGTGTCCCTCACTGACAGGGGCGACAGGTGCTGACTGAGGTTTCTTTTTGGGGATAAACTCTTGGCTAGGCTTGGAAGGGCCCCTGGCCCATTAGCCTAGTAACCTCCTATGATCCTATGAAGACCAAAGGATAAAGTGAGGGGAATTACATATATTTATTTATTAGGAAATAATTTTCAGTTGCTGATATAAAAGGTAAAAGGCTTTACTTGTTTCAGCCCCTTAACTGTTTTAAAATTCAGTAAAATAAATAAGCCTCCTCACACTTTTCAACTCAGTTAAATAACTGAATATGTACGTCTGTATTGATATGTGTGGTGGGGAGGTTACTTTTCAAGTGTTCTTTAAGCATACTACTACTATACTGTTTAGACATCTTTAGAAGTGGATTTCACCATATCTGTAAAATGACAGTGAAAATGAACTACACTATCTATTGTGACTTTGTATAAGGATTACAAATAATTAATTCTCATCATGTCAACACAAGAAAAATCTAAAACATTTAAACACACACACACACATCACATACAAATCATACACAAATAATTAAAAAATAAAAATAATAAAATTGTTAAACACCAAAAAAGTGGACCCTGCCACCCATTCTGATATGGGAAGGTCTGCCCCCACATCCCTGATCTCTATATATACTAACTCTAAAGTCTCACAAACTCATAGCAAATGGAAGAGGTAAAAACTGAACATAAAATCTTACCTTTTCATCATCTGAGGCAACCATGACCTAGAAACAAAGCACATTACCTTCAACAGACCAAGTTTCAGTTTATATTAGAGAGGAATTTAGGGCCACTATAGAAAATAGCAATCCTGTGGGTGAGGAAGTTCAGTGTTGTAGACAAAGGAAACATTACATGTTGCTAAATCTTGGACTAAAGTACCACAGAGACTCAGACAATCACACAGTTTGAAAAGTTTTAAGGTTTTACTTGGTGAGGGGTTCCAAGTGCAAGTGTCTAAACCCTACAGGTTTGCATGCAGACTCCTTGGCATCCTCTCTTGGGGTTATTAGCCAGTACCAATGAAGAGCACTGTAACCTCGCCATAGTCGTCCTCTTTCATGCAAGGACAGGATTCTTGGCCTTGTTACCCTGATTGTCCAGATGGAGTAATCTTTTTGAACTAGATCTGGCTTTCTGCAACTAGAGCTTCAGATGGTTGTCACTCTGCATGAGCATCAAATTTAGTTTGTGAAAAATCAAGGACGTAATTTTAATTAAGCATCTCCTTAAAGGACACCACTACCATGCACATTTCATTGCAGAATTAGTCCATACACATATCTTTGAGAAAATGTCAGCCTTTAAATATCTGTGCTGCAGTTGTACAGATAAACTGATATGTTATTAAAGAGCAAGCAATTTCTTTCAATAATTAGTATTGGCTGTCACAAATTAATCTGAAAAATAATACTACAGACCACACTATTAAACCCAGTGATAAATCGTCTAACTATAAAGTACAGTTATGTAATTTTCACTTACCCATAAAGTACAGTTTTGTACCTACCATAAATGTAGATGTTCGAGGATCCCATTGCTGCAGTCAGTCGGCCCAATACCAGAAGAGAAGGCGTCGAGGGTCAGGCGCATAGACTGGACGCCAGCGTCAATGGTACTACGCATGACCATGACCATATCCTCAGTCTTTTCTTGCCCCAGATGTCAGAAGATCCTAAAAGACAAGGCCCAAACAACATATACAAGAATATATACAAAATACAAGCATGTAACCTCACCTACACAACCACCCCGAAACACAGAGGAGAGAGGGAGAACATCTACATTTATGGTAGGTACAAAACTGTACTATGTTCTTCTCCCCATTGCTGCAGTCCTTACTATTGGGTAGAATCCCAAAGCAGAGGTAAGGGAGGCTGGCAAATCATAAAGAAGCAGGAGCTGACAACATGCCTTGCAAAACAGCTGTGGCAAAACCAGCCCTAGACTTAGAGTAGATGGAAGGTGATAATGCTTAGAGAAAGTATGCACTGAACTCCAAGTAGCTGCTTCCAAAATATCCTTAGTTGCCAATGCTGTTGAAGTGGCAGTAGCCCTAGTGGAATGAGGCCAATCCCAGCTGGAATCTCCTTGCCATGATGGGAATAACAAAATGCAATGCAAAAGCCAATCCACCTAGAAATAGTTTGTTTTGACACAGGCTTGCCCTGTGAACTCAAAAAAAAAGAAATAAACAACTGCTGAGACTGCCTAAAATCCTTAGTCCTGCTTAAATAATAACACAATTGCCTGTGTACATCTAAAGTGTGCAAAATCTTTTCCCCTTTATTTTGGGGGTCTGCATAAAAAGTAGGCAAATGAATAGTTTGGTTTAAAGCCACACTAGAAACCACCTTAGGCATAAAGGAAGGATTTGATACCCTATCCTTATGGAAAATCAAAATGGCTCTACTGCCATAAGGGCCTGCAACTCAGACACCCTTCTTGCAGAAGTAATAGCCAACAGAAAAGCAGTCTTCCATGACAAGTATTTCAATTCAGCAGTAAAGGTTGTAGAGTAAGTTTTTCCAACACAAAATTGAGATCCCAAGCAGGAGCAGGAGCTCGGGTCTTATATTCTTTGCCCTCTAACAAAGGATGAAACAATGGTGGGTCACAATCAGAATGAGCTGCAATTGCTGCAGCATGAATCTTAATGGAAGAGAAGGACAAACCTTTGTCCAACAACTCAGTAAGGTATTGAAGAGCCACACTCAAATTAGGCTCAGAAACCTGCAAATTCTTTGCTGTACTCCAAAATAAAAATCTCTTCCATTTATCTGCGTACACTTTCCTTGTACTAGGTTTCCATAATCACATTTAAAACTTGTTGAGGAAGTTGAGACCTGCTGTGTTTCAACACAGAATATGCCAGGCTGTTAGATGAAGAGAGTGAAGCTTGACATTGAGCAGATGACCATCCTTCTGAGATAATAGATGAGGAATCAGAGGTAAAGGCCATGGAGGCTTCCTTACCAGACTCCGTAGTAGTGGGTACCAGTGTTGCCGAGGCCAATCTGGAGCTATCAAAATCATCCTTGGCCTGTCTTGTCTGACCTTTAATAGTACCTTTGGAAGAAGAGGCAGAGGAGGAAAGGCATACACATGAAGGTTTGTCCAACTGAAAGACAGAGCATCCACTTTCCAAGCTGTGTGATGAGACCCTTTTGCAATACTGTGGCAGCTGGTGGTTTAGTGGAGAAGCGAACAGATCTATGTCTGGAGTTCCCCATGACACTGTCAATTTTTGAAATACATGAAGATCCAGTTTCCACTGTGGGGATCCATGATTTGTCTGCTTAACACATCTGCTAAGGAGTTCTGTGCTCCTGGCAGAAACCTTGCCTGAAGAGTTAGTTGCAAGCTCCCATAAAATCATTGCTTGCCTGCATAGAGGATAAGAATGTGTTCCCTTGCTTGTTGATGTACCACATGACAGTTGTGTTGTCTGTTAGAATCAACACCTGCCCTGGAAGAAGTAACTCCTTGAAAGCCATTAATGCAAACTGGACTGCTAACATCTCCTTCATGTTGATATGTAGATGCTGTAGTCTGGCAGGCCACTTGTCTTGTATCCACTTTCCATTTAGATGAGCTCCCCAAGCAATGTCCGAGGCATCTGTCGTTAAAATCTGACTCGCCTCTGGCCGGGTCACAGAGAGTCCCTTGTTTAGGTGACATTCCTGAGCCCACCACAAAATTCTTTTGAAGGCAAGGTATTATTTGAATGACAGTGTCCAAATCCTGGCAGTGCTGTGTCCATACATTTTGAGATACCATTGTAGCTTCCTCATATGCAGTTTGGCATTGGGAAGCACCAGAATACAAGATGCCATGAACCCTAATGCTTGAAGGACTGTCCTTGCAGTCAGCACGGACTGATGAGATAGTTGATGGAAGTAAAGTGATAGACTCTTTTGTTTGTCCGGGGTTAAAAAGGCCATCTGGGCTGCTGTATTCAGTCTCACACCCAGAAAGCACATGTCTTGAGAGGGTACTAGACTGGACTTTATTTCGATCACAGAATACCCTAGGCATCTTAGCACTGCTATGACATGTTCCAGATGCTGTAGAAGGTCTTCCTTTTCTTGAGCCAGAATCAGGCAGTCGTCCAAGTAAGGATAGATTTGAATTCCTTGAAGCCTGAAGTAAGCTATCACTGGAGCCAGAACCTTTGTGAATACTCTGCAGTAGATAAGCCAAAGGGCAATGCAGAGAACTGATAATGAGAATTTCCAGCTCGAAACCGCAGATACTTCCTGCAACTTAGTCTTATAGGCACATGAAGGTAAGCTTCCTTGAGATCTAAAGTTACCATCCAGTGATCTTTGCCCAGCAGAGGTAAAAGCTGTTGTAACGTCAACATCTTGAACTTGGGAATGTCCAGAAAAGTGTTGAGGAGAGATAAATCCAAAATTGGTCTCCACGTGTTCCCCTTCTTTGGTACTAGGAACAGGCGAGAATAAAATCCTAGGCCCCTTTCTGATACAGGGACTGGCTGAATGGCCCCCATCTGGAGTAACTGAGAAACTTGCTTGTGAGCCTCTTTTCTTTGTGGAGGAGGAACGTCTGGCATGCCTCTGAAAAGGGGCATTGTGTGGAAATAAAATCTGTAACCGTGGTGAATGATATCCAACACCCATTTGTCTTGAGTAATTAAATCCCAATTTTCTTTGAAAAGAGACAGTCTTCCTCCCAAAGGAGCTGCCAGACGAGAATCTACTGGCAGCTGAAAAGACAGGTCATTGGGTCTGTTTACGAAAGGACTGACCCCTGCCCTCACCAGAAGTCTGAGCAGGTGAACTCCCTGTTCTAGGCCTGAAAGAACCTTGAGCCCTGCCCCTACCACGTCTAGACCTACCCCTAGACTGGGAATCATAAGCAGGATATGTCCACCCCTTAGCAGGCCAATTTCTACTAAACTTCGGTGGTTGCACCTGCAAAAAATCTCTAACAGTTTGCATAGACTTAGCTTTGTCCTCCATTTTCTTTAAAACTGCTTCCACAGGCGATCCAAACAACACATCAGACTGTAAAGGAGCATCCAAAATCCTTGTCTTAACATGCTCAGCTAAATTCTGATCCTTCAACCAGGCATGGCTGGGGAGAACAGAACTAGTAGCAGCCACCCTCGAGGAGGCCTGTACAGCATCAAAACCACATTGCAAAGAATGCTTACCCACTTGTTCAGACACATGAACCAAATCCAGCAACTCTTTACACTCAATACCTTCCGCCAAAGCATCCACCTTAGATTTTAATTGGGAAAGGAGATAATTCTGATATTTTAGCATGTGAAATTGACAATTCAACGCTCTCATGGCTAGAGTGGAAGAAGTATACACTTTCTTTCCCCACCTATCCAAAGCCCTTGCCTCTTTATCAGTGGGAACAGGATTTTTAACCACAGAAGCCTTAACACCTTTAGGCCCTTGAGAAATAGTTTCTGGGTCCGCCCTAGGACTCTTAAACAAATACTTATGAGCTTCGGGCACCCTATAATACCTATCAGGCTTAACAGGAGCAGGAGGCAAAGAGTCAGGGTTCAGGAGGCCTCTGCAAAACATCTTCCACCACATTCAACACAGGAGGAATAGCTAAGGGCCTATGCTGAGGTAAAACAAGAATTCCCTAAGCCTTTTCCTGAATCAGAGTAATCCTGGCCTTCCCATTTAAAGTGCTCCCTCATGGAATGCAGAGTCTCTGAAAATGAGAAATCCTCAGGAGGAGAAGCTGTAGGAGTGGAATCATCCACATCAGAATCAGAATAAGTAGGATACTCCTGCAAGTCTTCCAGAAGACTCCGAAGCCTCTGAACACTGTTCAAAACTATCAAACTCCGGTTCCACCCTAGGCCTCTTATCAGGCGGGGGCATAGAACCTCTAATCAAAGTAATCAAATCTTCTGCCATTTTAAGCATATGTTTCTTAGGTACAGAACCCGAAATGCTAGGAGAAGCCCCCACTGAAACTGAACTAGGCCTACCTCTCAAAGAAGTTTTGGCAACAGAAGGAGAGGCTCTAACTACCTTGGGAAGAGAGGGAAGAACAGATACCTGAGAGGCCCCCTCAGCTTGGCCTACCTCCTGAGAAGGCACATCCTGTAACAGTAAAGTTTCTGCCTGAGACTCCATGGAAACTCCTGGCAAAACCTCTGGCTCCACTGAGCCTTCTAAAGAACCGACTGCCGGTTCATCAACCCTAGGCTTCGCTTTTTGTCCTTGCGCTTTCTTGACGAAGCGGCGTGGGAGCATCCGACGGCATTTTGTAATTGCAACGCTTCCCAAACACTAACCTGGCACAGTCTAACCTCCTCTTAATAGTGCTATTAAACCTAGCACAAGAGCGGCAACCAACAACGCCGTGCTCAGGCCCTAAACAAGGTATACACAAGGTATGGTAATCCCTATGAGGTATCTGTTTCCCACAAGAAATACAGTTATTCACTTTTTCTGACATCCGGTTAAATACTGAGGCAAGAAAAACCAAAATGTTCTGAAACTCCGGTTTGAAATATTTCAGAACGCCAACCTGCACTCGCAAAACTGCTTCTGCATCGGACCATGCGGCAAAAAAGACTGAGGATATGGCGTCGGTCATTAGTACCGACCGACGTCAGCCTTATACTCTGGTATTCGGGCCGACTGGATGCGGACTATACCCAATAGTAAGGACTGCAGCAATGGGGAACGAAGAACATCAGTAGATGTTCAAATTCCCTGCTTTTTCAGTAGCCTTTAGGCCATATTGGTTGTGTCCTTCCCAGGACACAACAACCGTCTGGCTTCCAAAAGCTCTGGCACCCCTTCACTGTGACTGATGATTGGGCGGCCCTGTGTAGGGAAGAATCAGCAGTCAGAGTGAGGATATCTTCAGGATTTTCTTGCTCAAAAGTTAGGAAGGAGCGTACTCATCCTGATCTAGTAAAACATGCAAGATAAACAATTTTACATCCCAACAAATAACTATGTACAAAAATATTGAGGTGAAGGGTGAGTGCCACAACTGCAACAGTGAGGAATTCAAACATCTACTGTTGCAGTAAGTGCAGTTTACACAGTTGCACTATGTCATTCCCTCTGCTGTAGTAGCCTTTAGGTTATATGAGTTGATTACCAAGGCCTATATAACCTAAGAGGAAGAAAAATATGAATCCAGAAGCCCCTGTAGAATGTTCTTAGTAAACCCAGTCCTAGACCTAGAAAAAGAAGATTGTTATACCTTGTAAAAGTATGTACAGAGGACCATGTAGTTGCCTCTACATTACTTCGGGTCCACTCCTTTCCAATACAATGAGCCTTTACACTGCCTGTAATTAGTTCCCCATGATGGGGAATAACAAAAGCCAACAGCTGAGGACAACCATCTGGAAAAAGGTTGTTTTGACACAGGTTGGGCTTTCCTTCTCCCAACATAAGAAACAAATGGCTGATTAACTTTTCTAAAGGACTTAGTTCTATCCAGATAACACCAGACTGCCTGTGCATTTCTGAAGTATGTAGAATCTTTGCCCTCTGGTTCTGAGGGATCTCGATAGAACACTGGGTAACTGATGGCTTGATTCAAAGTATGAATGAGGGATTTGTTCTTACTGATGTCTTATCTCAATGGAAGACCAGATGGAGTTCACCCACCATGAGAGTTTGCAACTCCGACACTCGTCTATCATGTCATAGCAATGAGAACAGTTTTCCATGTAATGAGCCTTAAGTCTGCTTGACAAGCAGGTGAAAGTGGAGACATGGTTAACTTCTCCAGCACAAACTTTAAGTCCCAGGAAGGAGTAAACTGTTTACAAGGAGGTCCTAGGTGTAAAACTCCCTTAAGAAACTGTTTTACTAAAAACACAGAAGAAAGTGAAGGATCCAAGTGTAGATATATTAAAATGGCCACAAGATGTATCTTAATAGAGAAGTAAGACAGGCTAGAGGATAGTAACGCAGTGGTACATAGTTCATGATAGGGCTCAGGTTATTGGCTAGGCACCAACTAGAAAATCTTTTCCACTTGCCAATATAATATCTCCTGCTAGCAGATTTTCTTGCCTATGTTAGCACCTGCTGCACATCAGCTGGAAATAGATGCCTAAAATGAATTAGAATTGAATCATCTAGACAGCTAGTTGAAGATGTTTGAGATTGGGGTGCATCAAACACCCCATTCTTGTGTAAGTAGGTCCAGTTTGTAAGAAAGCTTGTGGTAATTGCCCTTGGCCATTTCCATAAGAATGGAAAACCAATACTGCCTAGGCCAAAAGTGGATCGCCCTACTGATCTTTGGGGAGTCGTCCTGAATATTCAGAATTACCCTGGATATCAGTGGAAAGGGTGGGATGGCATAAAGGAATACTCTTGACCATGGGAAAGAAAAGACATCTGTTACCCAGGCATGTCTGCAAGGAGTCCTGGAGCAGAATTATTTTCAGTTGTCTGTTTTAAAAGAAGGCAAACATCCATTTAAGCTGCTCCCCGCAAATGGATCAATTCCTAGAAGGAAACTTTGTTCAGTTTCTATTCATGAGGGTCTATCCTGGTCCTTTTCTACCTGTCTGCCACTAGGTTTTACTCTGATGGAATGCAAGATGCTTGGAGGGTTAAGGAGTGCTGAAGAGCAACCTCCCAAGCCATCATAACCATCATGCACAGGGGATATGACCTGGTGCCTCCTGGCTTGCTTACGTACTACCACATTGTGGTCCTGTCTGTAATTATCTGAAGAAGTCCAGGGGACCACAGATGATAGAGACATTTTAAAGCAAGGATCAGAGCCCACATCTCTTTGACACTGATGTGCTTTGGTCTGTCTGAGGAGTTCAAAAGGCCTTGCACGTTTAGCCTCATAGAAACTGCCCCCCAAGCTAAATCTGAGGTATCTGTAGTTACAGACCATCTTGGAGGTAGAGAAGAAAAGGGGGAGACCTGAATTTGCTTGTGTCTGTAGTCTCCACCAATAGTGTTCCTTTTTGACAAAGCCCAATACTGGAATCTGGAATTCCAGAGAATGCAAATGTTGGGTCCTTTTTTTATTTTTTAGAACCCACTGAATCTTTTTCATATACAACCTGGCAAGAGGAATCATGAGAATCAATGACTCTCTGAGACTGATCTGAGAAGCTCAGGAAAGCTTCTAGATTAAAATCCACCTTCTCCTTTGTCAAAAAAGCCTTTTGCTGCCAAGGAGAATTTCTGAACATTTATATGGAATCCAGGATAGGTCAGAAGAGAAGAAACCTACTGCAATGACTTGTGATATCTAGGAAAATAATGCAAATATGAGTAAGTTGTCTACGGAAATATGTGAATACCACTCAGTCTGCAATGAACTACGATTGGAGCGAGATGCTTTGCAAATACTCTTGAAGCTGTAGATAACCTAAAGGGTACTGGAGACAACTGATAATGTGAACCAGGCAGAAAAAAATCTGAGAAATTTCCTGAAGCCTTTGGCTACAGAAATGTGATGGTGTAAATATTTTAGATCTACTGCTACCACAAAACTTTACTGTGGAATGAGAGAGAACAGATTCTGAAGGATCAGCATCTTGAATTTTGTAAATTCTGAAGGGTCAGCATCTTAAATTTTGTAAATTTCACACAAAGATTAAGAAAGGAAAGATTTAGACCTGGTCTCCAAGAAGACTCTTTCTTTTGTATCAGAAACATTCTGGAAAAGAAGATTTTGCCCTTTTGGTTTAATGGCACTGGTTCTATAATTCTTAGGGTGAGTACGTTTTAAAGAATTTGCAGAAAATGCTCTGTTTAGTTTGAAGGGTGGGGAGGGACTCCCCTGAAAGGCGATATTTGCATCTGGTAACAATTTTATCGCTCCTGAGCCACTTTTAATACCTGAGAGTCCAAAACAATCTGCTGCCAAAGGGGAATGCACAGAGAGTTTCTGGCACCAACTTTAAGAGAGAGTAGCAGAAGGGGTGGGAAAGGGGAAAGAATGTTAGTATTCTGAAGTAGCAGACTACTGCCTTTTTTGAAAAGATCCTTGTTTGCTGCTGTTCCCCTCATACCACCTCTTTTTGATTTCCTGCTTGGCTTGAGAAGGCAAGGATTATTTGTTCCATTTCTAAGACGGAAAAGAGGACTTGGAGGATTTGTAAAGGGGAACCGCAGAAAAATCTTGGAAACTCCCTGTATCAATTTCACTCTTTCATGAAATTGTTGGAGGATCTGAGAAGCAGATGGGCCAAACAAGACCTCCTTATCAGAAGCTGAGGGAAAGTCAAAAGACAAGGGTGTAGAAAGCCAAGTCTCAGTGCACAGATGTGCTAAAGGAAGTCTAGCTCCTAAAATCACAATGCAACCAATAATGTCTAGAGAAGGCAACAATCTGCAACACTAATAACTAAAACAGGCACAATTTTTCAAATAACATCGGCCAACTTAGCAGAATATGTCTGACAGCTTCATTCCATTCCAAGTAATTTGCTGGAAGTCCAGAGGGAAAGACGATCTAATGAGGCAACCACAATATGAGGAAGAGGCAGCTGTTTCCTCAAGACAAGTGGAACCTTAATGGTTTTACAACATGATTTATCACTGATCTGCCAAGTACATGACAAACTGAAACCACACTCTTGTCAGCCGCCACATGGTAAGCTTTGCTCTTTCCTCTAAGAATTTTGTAGAACTAGTAGTCAGGGATTTGGGGATGCATCCAGACAGTGAGCTAGCCACTCACTCCCATCCTTCTCAGTCATCTTTTTTGGGGGAGGGAGTCTTGAAAGGTTGCAAGGTGAGAAGGACTGTCCTCATTTCTAGCACACTGTTATGCAACAAGACCTCTGCCTATGACCATCTCCATTAGATCATCTGCCAGTGATAATTCCCTCCAGCCAAGAGCAGAAGCATCCACTGCGGTGGTCACAACTGCTATGTTTATAAAATTAACCTGTCAAAATAGAAGCTGGACTTGTGATACCACCATGTGATATGATTTTTGTACTTCCTGGAGAGACTGATGGTAAAGTTCAATGATTAATGAAACTGTTTCTACTGAAGTCTAAGTGCCCACTGTAATACCCTCATGTAATAACAGTTATTGGGTACCATGTAAATCAAAGACAATGTTAAGTCTAGGGTTCTGAGACAAATAAATGAAGGAATTATGTACCTTTAAAACTGAAAAAACATCCTCTGAAGAGGAGGGCTTCTACTTAGAGGAAGAAATCTTGATAAGCTAGATTGCCCAACTTTTATATCATGAATGTGATGGACTGAAGTCCTCAGCAAGTCTGTAAGAAACACCAGTCCAGTATCTCAGTGCCTGCTTCCCTTCCTGAACCATCAACTACACTGTAAGTACAGGTTATGTTCAGATTTGAAATGGAGCACATTGTTGACATTTGAGGCAAAAGCTTCTCCTTAACGTCATCATTTGACAACCATTTCAGACTCTGATATGTCTCCTTTGCCAAGTCTTTGGAATTTCAGTGTGTGTGCGTGTGTGTTTGTGTGTTTGTGTTTGTGTGTTTGTGTGTGTGTGTGTGTGTGTGTGCGTGTGTGTTTGTGTGCGTGTGCGTGTGTGTGTGTGTGCATGTACGTGTGTCATGTAGTTTAATGCCCTCTAGGTGAATGTGAATAATGAGTAAACATTCAGAAGCAGTCCAGAATATGTGACTCTATTAGGTGGACTGAACAGCAGCCGCTGAGGGGTAAGTTAGACAGTCTAGTTCATGAAAGGCCAGAGAATCCTGTGTGGCCCCTTTGGTATGGAAGCTACCACATTCAGGTTTGTCCAAGATGTCAGTGCCATCAGCTAACTATGTCAGGTAGCAGGACCACCTTAAAAGATGACCAGAAGGATTGAAAGGCCTTCTCCATGAAAAGTTCTGACAATGAGGGGGAGGCTGAGGAGTCCACTCTATTTTTGCCCAGATCATTTCATACATTTATCCAAACATGGGGTCTTTTAGTGGGAGTCTTAAAGACTCAAGCTCTTTGTCCTCATCCACATGTGGGGTTGGAGACTTGGGGGGTAGTTCAGCAGGTTTTCTCTTGCACCTACACCTCCTACTTGACTTAGAGTGGAGGAGTCTAAGGAGGAAAATACTGTATGTCCAAATGTCTTTAGCCCTGCAGCAATGTCCCTAGTACACGCATCCTGATCAGTAAATGATGGATGGTTTTCAACACAGTTGTCGGAGGTCCCATGGAGCCTATGGTCATTGACCATGTTGGAGTAGGGACACAATTGGTGCAGGTTTTGACATCAAGCCTGACTGAGTGGCCTTCAGGGTCAGCTTTGAGGAATCAGTGCTTGATGGATTCTCATTCCAGCGTGCCAACAGTCTACACTGGAATGAACAATTATGATATGGGTCTCAATAATTAAAATCAGAAAACCAATGGGATGGAATGGTAGGGCCCGAGATGGCCAAGGCTGAGTCCAAACACTGTAGACAGAGAGTGACGCTCAATGCCAAAAACAGAGCATCCATTGGCATCATAGGTGTGTACTAGGCTAATGGCCCTGGAGCCTTTACAAGCCTAGCCCATAAAATTACCCTGGCATCGTGCCATCCAACATTAGTTTCCAGTGCCTCTGTCGAGTAGAGCCACTGGAGTAATCCTCGGGGTGAATTTTCTATTTTCCATCCTCTCATCAAGATTTCTCTTGAAGAAGGCCAGTGAGGTGCTCTGTTTGACATGTATGGGAAGTCTATTCCATAGCATGGGCAGTCTCTGGGTTATGAACCTGTTCCTCCAGCACATTCTGTTGATTGTAGTAATGAGGTTGAGGTCTCTGGAGCATGTTGTGCGGACAGATTGGGATTTCTTTAGATGTAGCATTTCTAACAGAGGTGGATCAGACGTGGCTTTGTAAGACAAGCAGAGATCGCCTCTATGTGGGCGATAGGAGACAGAGAATAGTTGGAGTTTTTTGAACCTGTCCATATAGGACAAGTGTTTAAGGCCTAGGATCCTCTTTGTGAGATACTTTTGCAGCCTCTCCAGTTGTTGCAGATGTCTAGTGAGGTACATGCCAAATGGAGCACTGCACTCAATGATTGGCCTAATCAGGGAAGAGTAGAGGGACACAATGATCTCTTTCTTCCTAGATGCAAAACCCTTAGTAATGTGATGTGCCACATATAAGGACTTTTTGACCACAGTGGCAGTGTGGTGGTCAAAAGAGAGATTGTTGTCAACCTGTGTTCCCAGATCTCTTATAACATCTTCTGTGTTCAGTGGACTACCATCGATGTGGTAGTTCATGTGAAGTGGGTTTTTCCCAAAGGGGATGACGACACATTTTTTGGCATTGAGCTTAAGGCCATGGTTCTGACACCAGTCGTTGGTCTCAGTGAGGCCTTTCTGTAGGATGTCAACATCACTTGGGGAGTTAATAATGGCTCCCAACTTGCAATTGTCTGTGAACTTTGTCAGCCAGAGTCCCTTTGTATTGGACTGGACTTCTAAGAAGTAGATACCAAACAGAAGAGGACCCAGGACCGATCCCTGTGGGATCCCGCTCGTGATTGGTTGGCAGTCTGACATGGAGTCAGCTACTTTCACACTGTGGATTCTATCTGTGAGCCAGTTTGCAACCCACCTACTGATATAGCGGTTGATGCCTAGCTCAGTGAGTTTTTCTATGATTCCTGAATGGGGAATGGTATCAAAGGCCTTGGCCAGATCAAGGTAGGCTGTATGAACCACCTTGCCTTCATCCACAGCTCTGGTGACTGACTCAAAGAAGTCAACCAAGTTTAGCAGGCATGATCTACCCTTCACAAAACCAAGCTGTGTGGGATCGAGAGTTTGGAGACTTCCTATATCCTTGTTTATTAGGTCCATGATGATGCTTTCCATAGCTTTGCATATCAGACTTGTCAGGCTAATGGGGTGATAGTTCCCAGGGTCTGTAGTCGTTCCTCCTTTGTGGAGAGGGATGACTATAGCAGTGTGCCATTCTAAGGGACGAGGCTGTGATTGAACAGGGCACACAGGTGAGGTGCCAGTTCACTCTGTATTTAATGTAGAACACAGCCAGGGATATTGTCAGGTCCCACAGAAGCTGTATTCTTGGCCTTGGACAGTGCTAGTGCAGTAGCAATACTGGGTGCCTGGTAATCTACTGGTATTGTGATTGGTCCTTTGAGTGGGAGAGGGAGGTAAAGTTGGCACCAAATCTGTTGGCCAGTATTATTGGCAATATCTGCTGGCTAGCAAATCTGGGTATTGACATGAATGTTCTTTACATAACTATAGAAGGTCTTGTGGTTGTCTTTACTATCTGCTGCAATTCTTTCATAGCTAGCTTTAGAGGATTTGATGAGGGATCTCAACTTTTTGTTGAGGCTGATAAGGGAGATTTTCCAGTCTTGGGATTTCACTTTATTCCACATCAGTTTCCTCCTTCTGTTGTAGAGTTTGTTTATGGCAGGGGACCACCAGATTGGCTTCCTTTTTTTGGAGGAGAACGCCTTGGTTCTATTGGGTATGGTGAGTTCCATGCATTTGTGTACGTGTTTGTACAGTGCATTGGTGTATGATTCAGCAGTCATGCAACTATTCTCCATTTACATGGGTGCCGTGAAGTTAGCCACCTCTGTTCTTAGGAGCCCAAAGTTAGCTTTGGAGAGGTTTTTCATGGTGGTTACCTTTGCGGGTGGTGGGGATGGGAGGGATGTGGATTTCCAAGGTGATTAGTTTGTGGTCGGATCTAACTAGGGAGGAGTTGACTACTGGTGTAGAGCAACAGTCGCCCATGTTAGTAATGACCAGGTCATGGATGTTGCTACCTCTAGTGGGGGTAATAATGAGCTGTCCAGGGCATTGGAATTAATGAATTCCAGGAAATGTTGGGCAAGTGTATGACATACAATGCTGATAACTCCAGTACCAACAGTGCTATCAATGTTGGGGTTGGGAGCTGTGACCCACACCCAAAGTTGGGACTGTAGATAACCTAGACACAGAGTGGGGTTGACCGTCAAGCAGTACTGGGACTTGGAAGGGTGAAGATGAGAAAAACAAGGGTTCAACAACTCAGAGGTCAGTCATGGAAAAATCTCTACTCACTCAATGTTAGTAGGGGAGGAGGACTGGGACCATTTCTGCTGCTCAAACAAAAATGTGTGCCATATTTTGCTACAATCAAGGTTTGGAGTGATGTAGAGCTTAGAAACGACCAATCTCACCAAACTATGCCAACATGTCCATAATTCCTATTCAGAAGCAAAACAGATGATAGTGCTGTGATTAATTCCGGTGGGATCTTTAGAGAGAAAAAGAGAGGGTGAGACAGAGACCTGTGTGTGTGTGTGTGGGGGGGGGGGGGGGTAGAAGCCATCAGTGTCTACTTTTTAGGGGTGAGTAAAATACTATGGCACTAAGAGAGCAAGCTTCTATTTTTTGGCACAGGTTGCTTCGGGGTGGACGCCACACCAAAGACAGAAGGGGAGGCTCTAGACATTTCAAAAATCAGGGATGACTCAGAATCTTAATACTTGAAGCAAATGTATCCATTCTTTACAGTGGAACATTTAAAGAAGGCACAATTTTTTGGTGTTCTGAGAAATGTGCTTCTCCAAGATATTTTAGGCATTTAATGTGCTTAACATGACGGGAAATCTTCATACCACATTTACACCTCAAAATCTTTAGACTTATTCATCACAATAATAAAGACAATGATATGGCTAGAGCAACAACAATCACAAAAATGCTCTAGCAACGCCTCCAAAAGTAATGCCTAGGAACTGCCTGAAGTGTCATTATGTACAAACTGTTAAAAACACTTAGAAAAAAGGCTAACTTTAAATAGCAAACAGCAAATGGAGCAGAATGGCGTGAGGCCATGGGAAGGAAAAAATGAACAAATTAAACTTTAAAAAAGAACATTTCACTGAGCATTGACAATAACATCTACAAACTTTTTTAAAGAAAAGAAAAAAACAATAAAGTATCTTATAACATAAGCATCTGAGGGCCACATGTTTCCAGTGAGGATACTATGATGCAGACCTAAAGAATTCCAGAAGAGGCTTGTTTCCAGCACAGCACTGTGGGTAAAAGAGGATGTACTTTCAAGCCTACACAAGTTTCATACAGCAACTGAAGTCCTGATAGTCTTGGCCCTGATGGAACTCCAGTCTCAGACCCAATCCTGCTCACACTGCCTAAATTGCTGATGGCATGGCGACTGGTGCCTCCTTCTGGCCTGATAATCCTGACTAACTAAATGAACTAGTGGCAGTGAAAAATTCATAGGTTCATAAATTAGTACTAGGCTAACTGCCCTTGTGAGCTATTGTAAGCCATAGCCAATTACCCCATGTGAGAATCAAACCCTGCACCTTGTGTTTATAAGGTAATTACCTTAACCATTATACCAGCCACCCACCAAAAGGCTCTCTGTAATGTCATCAAGTTCACAAATGCACCCCCCCAAGTTTACTGCAGTGAGAACAGAACACCTACCTATCTAAGTACACAGACCACAGGATTCTGTATTTAAGACAAGCACCACAGCTCAAGAACAGAATAAATCCCTCTATCTTGTGTCTGTAAGGTAAGTGTCTTAACCCTTATACCAACTCCCAAAATTGGTACTGAATGAATAGGACTTGTTCTTTGGTCCACAAGCGATTATGCAAAGAATGGAAGCTAAAAGGATGACACTGATTTCCAGAAGGAGGTCCAGGCCAGCAAATCGTTTAATATCTACAGTTTCTGTCTTGAGCACCGGCAGATCAGGGAGGTACAATGGCAATCAGATGGATTCTGAATGAAGACAAGGAACTTTTCAGGTGGGCTTGTGATTGCTATGGGTGCCACTGCAGCTGGGTTTAGCACTGATACTGGTGTCTGTTAAAGGGGCAAAGAAAAATGTGCAAACTGATTTGAACAACATAAAACAAACTGAAGATACAAGAGCTGTTTACTCCTCCCCATGAAGATAAAGGCAGAAAAGCTTCAGCAGAAGCAGTAACTATTATTTGTTAGGACATGGGTAACTCAGGCTCACATTCGTCATGTTTGACTGAGTCAGGTCCTCTGACTTAACGGAACACAAACTGTAAGGAAAATGACTATTTTCATTGTTCTTACTGCAATATTTTCTTTCTCTTAGTCAGAGTAAGATTTAAGTGCTTACTCATGTCTTCAGTGGTATCACCATTCCCTTCTCCTACTTTCTGCTTCTGTATAGCCAAAGAAGGAGCAGCTGTGGATAAAGTTTTACTGTTTTTCTTGTTTCCAGGTAGAAATTTAAATGAAGAGTTTCTAGTACTCCTGCTTTCTCAATGCAGCCAATTAAATTTACTGCAGAAAGGATACCTTTTAATTTCAAACTGTGTCCCAAGACAAAACAAACAAAGCTGGGATGATCTTATACAGATAACTGGCAATCTCATGAACATTTGATAAAAGCATGCTGTGGTCTAGAATAAGAGATTTGAGTGGAAATTAAAAGAAAGAAGATTTCAAAAAATAAGAAAATTCACGAGACAAAAATCAGCTCATGAAACACTGTCCCAAGCTCTGTCCTGAAGCAGGAAAGAATGGGAGGATATGCAGAAATGCTAACATTTTGGTTAGCTTTAGAACTGTAAAGACACTGGGGTTAATGCTGGCTGCAAATGCTGCTGCAGGGATAAACTCTACAGTACAGATGTATTACAAAAGACTCCTCAAAACAAGATCACTATATGCATGTCATTTTCAGCCCAACTTTCTTTAAAATCTCAGCTAACTAGTAAATAGCTTCACTGGCTGTAAAACAGGAAGGGGTCAACTGGAACATAAAATTTGTTTTAATTTCCTTGTTTCCAGACAACTTTAAGCATCCATATGGAATCCTCACCCTCCACAACCCCACAAAATTAACATTCACTATTTTAAAAATATATATTTTACAATATACATGCAACACAAACCTTTACATAACAAATATGTACCAACTACGTAACAGCCACAACTTGGTACAATGCTGGAAATGCTCTGGGTCCTACACCCGAAGGCATGTGCCTCCTGCTGCACACACTGTAACATAATGAGTTAGGCTAGGAGGATGATGCCAGTTCCTACACTCTCTCTAACCTGAGCTCATGCACTGAGCAAGATACCTGAAACCATAAATAAGAATATGCTGGTTTATAGTTCAATGGTGCACAAGCAAGGTGTCTGTTTATGCTGCAGGTGACGCAACATCAGGAACAGAGTCAGGACATGAGTAGGGACCAGACCAGGGGTTGGAGGGAGTAAGCACACAGCTAGTTCTTATCCCGGGGGTGGGGGGAGAGTACAGTGAGAACTGCTGCCTGTGCATCCTCCGGTGGAGACCAGGAATTGTGCAGCTCAGCAAGTGCTACAAAGGGGAGTGACACATGTTAAGATGTTGTGATGTCACTAGTGTCTTGACTAGTGGTAAGGATCATATCTAGCCATTGCCACAGAATGATAACTTCTAGCACACAGTTTATGACTTCCTATAGGATACCTCCTTTCTAGGATCTCGACCATATGGCCAAAATTCTCAGACGTCAGAGCCTGGTGAAGGGATACATCTGTGATTGTCCAGTGGAGGTATGGGGTTACCCAGGAGGTGTGGATTGGGTGCCTAGGGCAGACATCCAGAAGCCAAGTTAACACAGACAATACCAGAAAAGAAGAATATAACTGTTTCTTGGCTTGCAGAGGTTTGTGCTGGATGGAGAGGCTGTCTAAACAAAAGAAGCACTGAGAAGGTGGCAGATAATATACACCCATTATATAAGGTCTTCTCGTACAGCAAAGAATAATGGTGAGTAAACAACCTACACCTGGATTCAGGTGACCCTCTGCTACACATCTATTATACAAGGCCTTCTTGTACAGCACACGATAATGGTGAGTAAACATTCTACATGTGATTCAGGTGACCCTCTGCAGTGCACAACTCTAGTAAAGAAGAGCAAGCAGTGTAAATCAGTATGCATTAAACTACCCTAGAATGCTAGAGCTGAGGGAAAGTCAACAGGCAGGGGTGCAGAAATGCAAGCACCAAAGCACAGAGGTGGCAAAGGAAGCTCAATGCAATTAACACATTTCTGGAAAGAAACATGTGAGGCAGCAGCATATAATATGTCTCCTGCACAAAATGAAGAACATGTTCTAACTAGCAAAGCATGTCTGACAGCTTCATTCAATTCTACGACATATGTTGGAAGACCAGACAGAAAATGGGATTTAATGGAGCAACCATAATATGTGAGGAGGCCAGCTGAAGCCCCAAGCAAAGTGGAATTTCCATGACTTACAATACGATATGTTCCTGATCTGTCAAGCACTTGACAGTTTGAAAACGCAGTTTTTTTCAGATAAGGATAAGATTAGCTCTTTCTTTTTAAGAATTTTCTCAGAAGTTACGAAGGTACATACAGGAACTCCCTGCCACTGAAGACCAAAAGTGTCCACCATCATATACCTTGTGCTGCTGAACCATAAAGAACTGGGAGAGGGCTGCATGATCCCATATGGAGTCTGCGGTGCTCAACTTCCAGAAAATCTTGACCAGATAAATTTTCTTTACCTTTCGCTCGATGAAGGGACTGGAAGTGTAACTGAGCAAGTTTCCAGCACAGTTTCTTATCTTGTGATGTGAATAACTAAGATTGAAACCACAGGCTGGCATGCGGTCCATTGTCAAATAGTGTAATAGTTCTATTACACAGAGAAAGACAGGCAAGTGTTTTCATTTCTTGATTTGACTTTAAATTAATTTTAACAGTCTGTATCTTCTCTAGCTAAGGTCTTTAAGACTATCTTAGTAATTGTAGTATGAAGCTTCACTGCATATTGCTGTTTAAGTGGACTAACTGTTGGTATTAAACCCTAGTTTCATTCTTATGTATTGAGTGTATGCCAGGCTAGTTCAGGAGTTGTCTTTGCATTAATGCAGTTCTAAGCCAGTCATCTCACAGCTAATGGTCTAACTGTCCCTCTCCCAGTCTGTGTTGTAGTTTTGTTCTTAAAGCCAATATATCTGCTGTTGCCTGCCCCTTATGATAATTTGACAACATAATTCCCTCCCCCTCCCAGTTTATTGGTTGTTTACAATAAACGCATAAGTACCATTCTACACAGTCTCTCCCCCCTTAAATTACTCACCAGGCCAAAAGACCTTTGATAAAATTGTTTAATATTAAGTGTGCTGATACTATATCAACTTTTTTTTTTTTACACTACAATTAGTTTACTGGTTCTTGCTGGTGGCAAAAAAGTTTCCAGGCTAGTTATTTTATATCAAACTTTAAAGAGACCATAGCAAGCCCACCCAAACATTATCCTAAAACCGATCTTCAAGCAGTTACAGTTATCCCTGCCCCCAAAGTCATTCCTTGCAGTAACATGGACCAGCACTTCCCCACAACTTCTGCAGCCAGTCTGCTTGAGATGGGTATTTTGAGACAGTGTAAAAAGTGTCGGCTCTCGAAAATCACTCTTCTCCTTAAAACATCTTTTTGCCTACTCCACCCCCGAACTTACACACACACACACACACACACACACACACACACACACACACACACACACACACACACACACACACACACATACGTATTACCAACTCTGAGATCTCCATACCTCAGAGAATAGGGAATATTCCAAGAAAAGGCATCTTGGACTTAGTATATGTAAGTTCAATCTTTCGGCCATTCAATCTCTGTATTTTGGGACTCGCTTTAGCGGGTCTCAACATTTCAAATGGTTACTGAACTGTTTGATATTGTCTGACAAATATCCATCAGCATAACACAAGTGTGTGAGACAGCTGTACATATTACAATATCCTTGGAGTCAAAAGGCTCACACACAGTGAAATCAGACAGCGAAATCATCAGCAGTACACCATACATCACACTTCTCCAAGACCATCATAATACGCATACTCCATCATATGCTGAGGTTCTAAAGATTAACTTGCCTAAACCACAAAGACCTCCAAAACACAACACAAGCTCAAAGCACACTCAGCATATTAAGCCTACCTCCTCACATAGCACAAGGCGTCGCAAAATAACAGATGCTGAGCCCATGAGGCAGGCACCAACCCAGCCAAGCATTCTTGTTAGAGGTGACTCCATTGTAAGACATACAGATGTACCTCTTAACAGAATGAGCAAGGAATGAGTGAAGGTTAGTTGCTTCTCTGGTGCCAAGATCCATCAGATCACTTATTTATTTATTTTATTTGCAGTTTGATTAACGGGGAAGTCCACTGGGCCAAACTGACCCATTTTCAGTGGAGGCCTGGGGAGACAAGCTCCAAGATGCATTATACATATGTTCATAGGCTCATACTAGGCTATCTGCCCTAGGGCATTTATAAGCCTAGCCAGAGTGTGTTTGGCTTTCGCCACCCATTTTAAATTAATTTTGCTATGCCTTTTTTTGAGGTTAGTATACTGTGCCTCTGTCTAACAGTGACACAGAAGTGATAGCCAGGGTAAACCTATGATCTCCCATCCACTCATCAAGATTCCTCTTGAAGAGAGTCAATGTGGGACTCTGCCTAACCTGGACTGGGATTTTATTCCAGAGTGAAGGGAGCCTCTGGGTTATGAATCTGTCCCTCCAGCATGTCCTATTTATTTCAGTGCTGAGGTTCAAGTCTCTCGAGCACGTAGCTCGAATGGATTTGGATTTTCTGAGGTGCAGCATGTCCATTAATTCCGGGTTGGACATGGCTTTATACGTCAGGCACAGATCGCCTCTGAGCAGGCGGTATGCCACTGAGTAGAGCTGGAGTTTCTTTAACCGGGCAGCATATGGCATCTGTTTGAGCCCTTTGATCCTCTTGGTGAGGTACTTTTGGGGTCTTTCCAGTTGCTGCAGAGGGATGAGTAAAGAGGTACGATGACCTCCCCTGATCTAGATGTGAATCCCTTCATGATTAGGTGGGCTATATAAAATGTTTTTCTAACCACTTTGGCCACGTGGTTGTCAAATGAGAGATTGCTATCAACTTGGGTCCCCAGGTCCCTAATGACTTCTTCTGTATTTAATGGATTACCACCTATGTGGTAATTTGTGGGCACTTTGTTTTTGCCAAAGGGGATAACTATACACTTTTTGGCGTTTAGCTTGAGGCCATGGCTCTGGCACCAGTTGTCTGTTTCTATGAGGCCCTTTTGGAGGATGCTTGTGTCGGCTGGAGAGTTGATTATGGGCCCAGTTTGCAGTCACCTGCCAACCTGGTCAGCCACAGTCCTTCCGTGTTGGCCTGTACCGCCGAGAAATATATACCGAACAAGAGATGTCCCAGGACTGAGCCTTGTGGGACGCCACTTGTAACTGGTTTGGAGTTTGACATGGCTCCAGCAATTCTAACCATGTGGGTTCTGTCCTTGAGCCAGTTTTCAACCCATCTAGTGACATAGGGGTTTATATTTAAGCTGGTGAGCTTATCTATAATGCCCGAGTGGGGTATTGTATCGAAGGCTTTTGCGAGGTCCAGGTAGGCTGTGTGGACCACTTTCCCCTCGTCAATGGCCTTGGTGACTGTTTCAAAGAAATTGACCAGGTTTAAGAGGCAGGATCTGCCCTTAACAAAGCCAAACTGGGTAGGATCCAGTGTCTGTAGGTCCCCAATATCTTTATTTATGAGGTCCATGATGATCCTTTCCATAGCTTTGCAGACCAAGCTAGTCAGGCTTATGGGGCGATAGTTTCCAGGATCTGTTGAGGCACCACCTTTGTGGAGAGGGACCACTGTTGCTGTACGCCACTCTATGGGTACATATCCTGTAGTAAGGCTAAGACTGAACAGTAGTTTTATGTTTGGGTTTAGCTCTTCTTGGAGTTCATGTAGGACGCAGCCCGGGACACCATCTGGTCCCATTGATGCTGTGTTTTTTGCTTTGGAGAGGGCGGCTCTTACCTGAGCATCTGAGATGTCAGGGGGGCAGCACTCTGTTGGGATAGATATTTGCCCTTTGGTGGGGAGGGGGGGAGAAGTTTGCACTGAACCTGTCAGCTAGGATGTTGGCAATGTCTGTGGGCTCGGTGTATTTTTTGTCATTTTGGACTAATTCTGAGCATATCTGGGAATTCCCACCCAGGTTCCTAACATAACTAAAGAAAGCCCTGTGATTATCCTTAGTGTCCTGTGCAATTTTTCTCTCGAAGCTGGCCTTAGATGATTTTATGAGTGCCCGTAGTTTTTTGCTAGTACTGATCAGAGATGCCTTCCCTTTTTTGGGATTTTGCTCTATCATGTAGTAGCTTCCTCCTTCTATTGTATAGCCTGTTTATGACTACCCTAGAATGCTAGAGCTGAGGGAAAGTCAACAGGCAGGGGTGCAGAAATGCAAGCCCCAAAGCACAGAGGTGGCAAAGGAAGATCAATGAAATTAACACATTTCTGGAAAGAAAAATGTGAGGCAGCGGCATATAATACGTCTTCTGCACAAAATGAAGAACATGTTCTAACTAGCAAAGCATGTCTGACAGCTTCATTCAATTCGACGACATATGTTGGAAGACCAGACAAAAAATGGGATTTAATGGAGCAACCATATGTGAGGAGGCCAGCTGAAGCCCCAAGCAAAGTGGAACTTCCATGACTTACAATAGGATATGTTCCTGATCTGTCAAGCACTTGACAGTTTGAAAACACAGTTTTTTTCAGATAAGGATAACATTAGCTCTTTCTTTTTAAGAATTTTCTCAGAAGTTACGAAGGTACACACAGGAACTCCCTGCCACTGAAGACCAAATGTGTCCACCATCATATACCTTGTGCTGCTGAATCATAAAGAACTAGGAGAGGGCTGCATGATTCCATATGGTGTCTGTGGTGCTCAACTTCCAGAAAATCTTGACCAGATAAATTTTCTTTACCTTTCGCTTGATGAAGGGACTGGAAGTGTAACTGAGCAAGTTTCCAGCACAGTCTCTTATCTTGTGATGTGAATAACTAAGACTGAAACCACAGGCTGGCATGCGGTCCATTGTCAAATAGTGTAACAGTTCTATTACACAGAGAAAGACAGGCAAGTGTTTTCATTTCTTGATTTGACTTTAAATTAATTTTAACAGTCTGTATTTTCTCTAGCTAAGGTCTTTAAGACTATCTTAGTAATTCTAGTATGAAGCTTCACTGCATATTGCTGTTTAAGTGGACTAACTGTTGGTATTAAACCCTAGTTTCATTCTTATGTATTGAGTGTATACCAGGCTGGTTCAGGAGTCGTCTTTGCATTAATGCAGTTCTAAGCCAGTCATCTCACAGCTAATGGTCTACTGTCCCTCTCCCCGTCTGTGTTGTAGTTTTGTTCTTAAAGCCAATATATCTACTGTTGCCTGCCCCTTATGATAATTTGACAACATAATTCCCTCCCCCTCCCAGTTTATTGGTTGTTTACAATAAACGCATAAGTACCATTCTGCACAGTCTCTCCCCCCTTAAATTACTCACCAGGCCAAAAGACCTTTGATAAAATTGTTTAATATTAAGTGTGCTGATACTATATCAACTTATTTTTTTTTACACTACAATTAGTTTACTGGTTCTTGCTGGTGGCATAAAAAGTTTCCAGGCTAGTTATTTTATATCAAACTTTAAAGAGACCATAGCAAGCCCACCCAAACATTATCCTAAAACCGATCTTCAAGCAGTTACAGTTATCCCTGCCCCCAAAGTCATTCCTTGTGCAACATGGACTCTCAGCACTTCCCACAACTCTGCAGCCACCGCCTATATTGGTATTTTGGTGACAGTGTAAAAGTGTCGGGCCCCTGAAAATCACTCTTCTCCTGTTGGTCTGCCCACCAACCCTGAACTACAACACAGACACACACACACACACACACTCACACACTACTAATGCACACACACACACACACACACACACACACACAGATACCAACTCTGAGGATCCCCGGCCACCGGAATATGGAATATTCCAACAAAAGGCAACCGACTTGGGCATATGTAAGTTCAATCTTTCACACACCACCCTCTTGTATTTTGGGACCATTTTTAATGGGTCCTTGGGATTTCAAGCGGCCACGAAACCTGTTTGATATTGTCTGACAACATCCATCAGCATAACACAAAGCGTGCACAGCTGTACATATTACAATATCCTTGAGCTCTGGCTCACACAGTGAAATCAGACAGCCTAAAACTCATCAGCAGCGGCCACCTCACATCACACCTCCAAAGACCATCATTATAATACTTAGATACTCCATCATGCCGAGGTTCCAAAGGATTAACTTGCCTAAACCACAAAGGTCCCCAAAACACATCACAAGTCGTGCCTCAGCATATTGCTCACCTCCTCACATAGCAATAAGCACAGAAAATAACAGATGCTGAGCTCCATGAGGTGGCACTTCAACTCAGCCAAGGGTCTTGTTAGAGGTGACCCATTGTAAGACACAATAGATGTACCCCTTTAACAGAGTAAGAATGAGGATAGTTTGGGGTTGCTCTGGTGCCAAATCCACTGATCACCCATTTATTTATTTCCATTTCGTAGTTCGGACAAATCGGAGAAGTCCATCAAATAAACTGACCCATCTTTCAGTGAGCCCCTGTATAAGTCTAAGATGCATTTCATAGCCACAATTCCATACCCGATAGCCAATTAAAGATAATGCGTGCCATGTAGAATAGTTACCATAACGCATCCAATATCATGCATCGCTAACAAATTCATTAAGCCTGAAGGTGGGGAATCATACAGTTTCACTTGAGGGTGCTCCGACATGTTAGGGGTGTGTCAGCCTTACATACACAAACCCTTTAAGAAAGTCGTAAACACACACATCAACAGTAGAACGCTAATTTACAACATTTACAAGGTTAATGTGAGGGGTAGTCAGTCGCTGTTGGTGGTTCTCAGAGAGAAGCTATGTGTCCAAGTTGAGAGCTTAGATAGGTCTACATGGTGGAAGATGCAAATCCGCAAGTAGAGCCAGTGGTTTCCTAAACCTGACAGAGAACCCCTGATTAGACTGGTGAAGGCAGGTACATCTACTTTAGTGGATTGGTAAGGTGTCGAAATAGTTGGTTCGAAGTTTTCCTTGAGTTTGGTATGGTTCCAGCGGAGGGAAGGGACCCATGTTCTTGGCCTAGTGAGAAAGATAGGAGAAGCTCAGCCTCAGCAGGACATTTTAGGGTTTATGGATTGCACTAAGTTCCACTCTCAGATCCGAGAGCCCACAGTAATAAGGGGTGGCTGACGTTAGTAAGAGCCGGACACTAATATGAAATAATGAGTTCATAGCAGTAGTGAGCCGGAGATGGGGTCCGTGGGTAGTGTGGAGTCTCAAGCCAATTCAGGGACTGTAGCTTGGGCAGTGATGGGTGGTACTTTTAGATTTAGAGCAAATCTAGAGATCTTGTTTGCAGCGGTGCCTTCTAGTTTAGAGACAAAAAGCTGAGGACAGGTTAGGTAGAGGGGTCTCTGCATAATAAGTTGAAGGGAAGAAGATAAGTCGTGAGGCCAGAGTCTGTCTGGTAGAGTTGGAGAGAAAGTTTATCTCTACACAGCATACCTAGCTTTGGTGTGTTTTCTCTAATACTTGTTTGAATATGATCAAACCTGAGGTGTTCATCCACAGCAATGCCAAGTAGTCTAAGCAGAGGGGACTCACCTAAGTAGGTGAGTTGGTTTTGACTACAGACCTAAAGTTGTTTTTAATCAGAGAGTGGTCTCGTGGGAGGGCAGAACTTTGATTTTATCGGTACTGAGAGTGTGGATCCTGGTCTCAGTTGTTGAGAAGGCAGTTTGGGTTTTAGTCAGCAATCAGAGAGGTTTGAAAGCAGAGCAGACTAAGGTTGAATCAGTCTGCGATTGAATGATTCTCAAAATCAGGCAAGGCAGTGTGAAAGCTATCACAAAGATTAAAGTACCATCTGGATGAATCCCCTGTGGTAGCGCCAGTTGGGGTGCAGGGAAGGAAGAGATCGAAGTTCCCTTCCATTTGACCGCCCAGGATCCGGTCTGGATAGATAGCTCTGAGAACCGTATGCTTACCATGCAGGTGATCAAGGCTCATGAGACGATTGCAGGAAGGCCAGGGAAACAGCATCAAAGCGCTCTGCATTTGCATTCCAGTAAAAACAGTAGAAACAAAGTGTCCTGAATCGGGCTTGATTGATTGGCTCTAGAAAAGACAGTGCATAGCCGGGTTATTGTGCTACGTATCTTGACCTGGAAGCCGCCGAGTAGGAGTGAAAAGACTTGTTCTGGGTCAGGAAAGGCATAAGCTGGAGGTGGATGCAATTCCGTGGATTCCCTGATAATTGAGAGAGCAAAGCGAACAAGCAAGCTCAGATGCTGGCATTTTTGCCCTTTATGAAGAAGTAACATGTTTGAGTGGCCCGGAGTCTGGGGACTATTGATCTCTTTTATGGATCCATTAATAATGATACTGATTTGGGAGAGCAAATGCCACTCAGCAGCACATTCTGTGAAAGAAGAGTGAATATCATTCGGAGCCGCGGAGCCGCAAAGCTTGTTTGGACAAAAGTTTTTACAGTTGAAGTGGCGGTTTGTTTGACCGTTCAGATGAAGCAGCCAGCTGTGGAGAGTGTAGAGCAGTTGGGTTGGCCATTGAAAATGTCCTTCCGTGGTGAGGGTAGTAACAGTTTCTATGAAAAATTAGCTAAATTCAGAGCCCGTCTGAGGTCAGATTGCTTGGCCGACAGGGGACCATTCCTTTGTGCCCCTGGATTGAGGAGCAGCCTTTATTGAGTTCCATAATTCTTTTGTTTTATCATTGGACCGGAAGTTTGATATAGTAGCATTCTTTCTTTGTCTTGGTGATTACCATTTGCATGGTCGTGACATCGGCTGCACTGGCCATTTATTGTTTTGCAAAGCTCCATAGTTTCCATTCCCAAGTACAAATCCTCTGTTTTGTCCTCTGATAGCCAAGGAGCAATTTCAGTTTCTTTAACCCCGCTGTTTCCCAAAGCAGCCGCAGCCTAGCACCAAGGAAAGACAGAGCTTGAAACATTCCAAGGCCCTTGTTTATAGCTGCATTTTTCGGGAACTCAGTTCATTTGTTTGAGCGGCCGAGCATTGTTGTTTCAATCGAGGTTAATGAAGCCTGACAAATTGATGCCGGTATGAAATGCTGAAGGCTGGGAGGTGGCCCAAGCGCACCAGGTAGAACAGCCAGAATTGAAGGCTTTCATTTGATCTGAGACTGTGGAACCAATCGGGTTTACTAGGTCAATCGATGGAGAGGATGCACTGAGCGGAAGTTATAGAGGTTAATGGATAGGAGTAGAGGGCACTGATTCCCATTAAAACACATTCACATCACCAAGGATATAAGTTTGACAGTTAATTCTCAGTGGTAGACTTCCATAAGAGAATACTGAGAGATATTGTCACCAGAAGTGGAGGGCCATATAGGCAAACACGCATGCATACCTTGCCTGATGGCCTTTAGAATCTGAAGTTAGTTCAGTGTTCCTTGGAACTGGAACTTGAGGGGAAGTAAGAAGGTTGAAATTAACAGAAGCAAGCGCTCCAAATCCTTTTATTTTAGTCAATCATTCCCCAAGACAATGAAACTTGGGGGCAGAACTGTGAGTTGAGATAAAGGGTCATTTCTAAGATAAAC
>NC_056729.1:1881870282-1881880282 GCF_019279795.1 Protopterus annectens
CAGCTCAATCTCCTTTAACCCATTAATAATTTTAATCAGTGCATCCCTAATGCCAAACTTGTCCAATACGTGGATGATTCCGCCATAATTCGCTATGCTCAATCTCTCCCCAAACTCATGCAACTAACACAAGATGCCTTCTCTCGTACTGAGTCTTGGATGTTGAAAAATCACCTTGTTCTCAATGCATCCAAAACCAAAATCATGATCTTTACCCCATCTAAAAACACCTCTGTCGATAAAAATTCCTTCTCCATAGTCAGTCAGAATAAGATTCCCATTGAAATAGTCTCCCATACAAAACTTCTAGGTGCTATCATTGATGGACATTTAAAGTTTGACATTCATATACAAACTAGTACTAAGAAAATACACCAAAATCTTCGAATGCTGTATCATCACAGCCATTATCTCACTCCCTCTTCTAAACATAAACTGTCTATTTCCTACCTCATCCCCTCTCTGTTGTATGGAGCCCCTGTCCATACCAACCTTCAATCTTCCCTACAGTCAAAACTGTCATCCTGCTACATTAAAATCTCTGAGTTTACTACTTGGACCAAATCCTCCTTCCACCACTGTGATGCACTCCACTCCTTGAACTGGCTGGAACCCCCCCACTATCTCTCTTACATTGAACTGTTAACTGCTCACAAACTCATTTTCAAACCCTCTAACTGCCCTTCCCACTCCTGCATAATAACCTTGCATCATCCTGACAAACTACTCAGGTCCAGTAACCAGAACCTCCTCGAAGAGTACAAACCGTTACCTGCACCTGTGCAATTTCTCCCATCTTTCTCCCTCACTCGCCTACTGAATTCACCCCCCCCCCACATTCGAATCACCCAAAACCACTCCGCCTTCAAGACCATGCTCCATTCTCATCTGTCTTCTCACTGGGAATGCTCATGCTTTCACCCCACCTGACTCTATCTTTATCATTTCTGCTTCTCCACCCTTTTTTCTCTCTCCTTTCTCAAAACTCAGCCTAGTGACTCCCTTCATTTCCACTCCCTCTCTCTTTTTTCCTTTCTCATAACTCACCCTGGTGACTCCCTTCATTTCATTTCCACTCCCTCTCCCTTTTCCTTCCTCATAACTCACTCTAGTGACTCCCTTCATTTCATTTCCACTCCCTCTCCCTTTTTCCATTCTCATAACTCACCCTGGTGACTCCCTTCATTTCATTTCCACTCCCTCTCCCTTTTCGTTCCTCATAACTCACTCTACTGACTCTCTTCATTTCATTTCCACTCCCTCTCCATTTTCCTTCCTCATAACTCACTCTAGTGACTCTCTTCATTTCATTTCCACTCCCTCTCCCTTTTTTCCTCTCCTAACTCACCCTTGTGACTCCCTTCATGTCATTTCCACTCCCTCAACCCTTTTTCCTCTTTCATAACTCACCCTAGTGACTCACTTCATTTCATTTCCTCTCCCACTCCCTTTCATTCTTTCTCATAGCTCAGCCTAATGACTCCCTTCATTTCATTTCCACTCCCTGTCCCTTTCTCCATTCTCATAACTCATCCTAGTGACTCCCTTCATTTCATTCCCACTCTCGCTCCCTTTTTCCTTTCTCATAACTCAGCCTAGTGACTCCCTTCATTTAATTTCCACTCCCTCTCCCTTTTTCCTTTCTCATAACTCAGCCTAGTGACTCCCTTCATTTCATTTCCACTCCCTCTCCCTTTTCCTTTCTCATAACTCACCCTAGTGACTCCCTTCATTTAATTTCCACTCCCTCTCCCTTTCTCCATTCTCATAACTCAGCCTAGTGACTCCCTTCATTTAATTTCCACTCCCTCTCCTTTTTCCTTTCTCATAACTCACCCTAGTGACTCCCTTCATTTCATTTCCACTCCCTTTCCCTGTTTTCCTTTCTCATAACTCACGCTAGTGACTCCCTTCATTTAATTTCCACTCCCTCTCCCTTTTTCCTTTCTCATAACTCACCCTAGTGACTCCCTTCATTTCATTTCCACTCCCTCTCCCTTTTTTCCTTTCTCATAACTCAGCCTATTCACCTTTCACTGTTCTACTCTCTTGCTAATTCTTCCTACCTCTCACCTCATGAAACTGAGTGCTTAAGTGCCTGCACTACAAATTATACTTATGTACTACAAAATGCTTGTTTTAATTTCATTCAGTGCTTTGTTACAACACCTTGTTCAAATGTTATTTTTCTGTCTTCTATATTAGTGCTTTTACTAGTTTTGAAAACTGTACTGTACTTAACTTTGTTGATATTAGCTTTGTAATACCTGTATTTGGAGCTTCTCCCTGGGCCTCCATTGCATACAGGCTCATTTTGACCCAATAGACTTTCCCGGTTAACAAACTGCAACTAAAAATAAATAATAAAAATAAAAATAAATTTAATTTTGATAAATATCCAGTAGCTATTTCAGATCACGCACCAATAATAGCTAAAATAAAAACACAGGGCAATGACATAAAAATTATACACTAGCAGTTTCCCACCTGTCTGTTGAAAAGAAAGGAATTTAAGGACTGGGTAGTAAAAATTATTTGGGAGTTATTAAAGAAGACAGAAATTTCTGTGAAAACATATTTAAAGTGGAGTTTAAAAATAGGGTGAAAATAAAAGAAAGAGGGATATGGTTAAGAAGTTACAAGAATTACTTAGAGAGACTGACAAATGTTAAAGTATCGCAGAATAGGGAGAATCTCACAGAACAAGAAGAGGTGCAATTGCAGAATGCTAAGTAGAAAATAAAGGATTACCTTGATAATATGCATGAGTTTAGACAGAATGCTGTTAAGTAACTGTTTTTATACAAAAAAAAAACCCCAAAAAACACCAGAGCACAAAATATTTTAGCACAACAACTTAGGCAACAGAAAGTAGAAAGGGTTGTGAACAACCTTAGAGAGCCTATAACAAGGAAGATAAGAGATCCTGTACAGGTACTACACAAATTTCATAAATTTTATGAAAGCCAGTACAAAGTAGAGAAATGTGGAGATCAAGAAAGGTACAAATGGAAATGTTTATGGAAGAATTAAATATTACATGGTTAGAGGTAGACGAGGCTCAATTACTAATAGGATTGGAGATGATTAAAAATAGTGATGTATAACCAATCCACAGGAAAGTTCCCAGGAAGCTAGAAGAAAAAATTATAAAGATCTGGAAGTTTTGTTTAAAAGTCTTTTAAGAGGAGGAGAAGCACCAACATCATGGAAGATAGCTGTAATACCAAGAAAGAGAGTAAAGATCCATCGGATCCAACTCATAAACAAATCACACACAGGAACCAGAATACATTTAGCACTTTCGTCCCGTTTATTACAGAACTTCTTCAGAATCATACAATATATTACTGACATAATATCCTTTTATATCAAAAACATCCCATCATCATATCCTGTAATAATTAAACCTTAAAGGCATAGTTGTTGCATAACCAATGAGCTTCAAAAACATAAAATATTTTCATAGAGTTCAATTTATACTCAAATACAACCTTAAAATAAAACTTTAAACATAATACATAATTGTTGCATCTTTGTGTCAAATATTAATATAGTTCAGGTAGCTTTTAACTGAAACTGTGTCACTGATACCAGGTATTAAATCAGCTCTTAAAAAATCTGCCATTTCAACTCTGTTCTCTCTAAAAAGTTATTAAATGAACCTACAAATTTGTCTGTGTTCATTTTTTCCACTACAAAAAAGTAAATTTCCTAAAATGTTCACAACTTAAAGAATGCTTTGCTAACGCATTATTTGTGTCTTTTTTCTTTATAGCAAGGAGGTGTTCTCTAACCCTGTATGTTAACTTTCTTATAGTCTTTCCTGTATAGAAATTTTCACAGTTGGAACATACTGCAAGATATACTAAACCTTCACTCTGGCAATCAAACCAACCTCTGGGTATTAAACTGTATTTTAAATGTTTGAAATAATGACTTTGCAAACCCATCATATATCTACACTGATTACAATTTATACAGGCAAAAGTACCCAGCCTAGTAATAACTCTATCATGATTTTCACATTTGTATCCACCTTCCAGAATCTCTTAAATTTTTAGTTTTTTTTTATTAATAAAATTAGGTTGAGGTCCTATAATTTTACTCAGTTCCTCACTGCCCAAAATAATTTTCCAGTTTTCTTGCATAATCCTTTTAAGTAATAGAAAGTTTAGTGAGGTAGAGGTTAAGGTACTTCAAAAAGGTTTTTCATTTGTACCTGCAAAAAGAGCTAGATCTACTGACACTATTTTAGATTTTAAGGTACACGTAAGAAAATTGGATTTAAGATACTTGTATCACAGGTTATCTCTACCTGAGGCTGGGCACTTAAAGAAAAATAAAAATGTTAACCCTCCCTTAGTTAATACTTTGATTATTTTTTCTAATATCTGTGAAAATGATTTTTATAATTTACAAAGTAGTAGTAAACAGTGGAAAAAGTTGGACAATTTGACCAAGGAGGAAAACCTGGCACTTAAGCAGTTAGCTTCATATAACATTAGATATATGAAAGCAGACAAAGGTCAGGGATTAGTTATAATGAATAATACAGATTATTCTAGTAGTATTATGGAGTTATTAATAGATGGTAATAAGTATCTTAAAGTATCCAAGGACTTCATCAGAAAGAAGTTTCAAGAACTGGATTTGATTTTGCTTGACTTATTATATCAACAGTACATCTCTATTGATGTTTTTGAATATTTAAATGTAGATCAGCCTCAATTGGGGATGCTGTTTGGCATCCCCAAAATACATAAAAAATGAAAAAATCCACCTTTCAGGCCAAATGTTTCAGCTCCTTTCAGTAAAACGTCCAAAATGTCCATGTATTTAAACAATATTCTCAATCCTATTGTGCAAAGGAGTAATTGGTATCTTAGGGATTCCTGGATGTTTTTGGAAGAGCTTCGACACTTCAGTTTCAGGGAGATGAAAGTTTGCTATGTACCTTGGATATCTGTTCATTATTTACAGCAACTGATCAAAATGAGGATATTAAGTTTATGAGGCTTTTTTTGAGTAAAGTGAAGTGTAAGGATGACATCTTTGTTATTTGTCAGTTGATGGAAATAGTACTGCACAATCATTTTTTTATGTTTGAAAAAGAAACCTATCAACAAATAAGTGGGGTAGCGATGGGGGCTCATGTAGCCCCTGTCTTTGCCAACTTAGTGTTATGTTGGTGGGAAGTTACATTCTTGGAGAAGATGGATTTATTTAAATATGTAAGGTACTACAGCCGTTATACTGACAATTTATTTTTTGTGTGGGCAGGTAACAGTGAACAGTTTGATGAGTTTTTCAGACAGATTAATCAAACAGTATATTGGCTTAAATTTACTATTGGCAACAAAGGTACATTAGTCTAGTTTTTGGATGTTGCAGTAGGGATGGATTTAGATAAGAAGACATTCAAGAATAATGTTTTCAGGAAAAAAACTTTTACCAATTACTATTTACATTTTGAAAGCTTTCATCCCAAACACATGAAAGTTAATGTATTTAAGGGTCAAGTAATTAGACTCAGTAGAATGGTCAGTGACGACCAACAATTTAAAGTAGAACTTGAAGCACTTAAGCAGCTCTTTCTTTGTAGGGGTTATTCTGTTGAACGGCTTAATGATGTAATTAAACATGTTGAGAATCATAGGGATGATAAGTATCCATCTATTCTTAAAGCTGGATTTCAGAAAAAGGACTTAAATCAGAATCTAACACAGAATGAGGAATTCAAATATGCATTTCCAGTACCCATGAGTGCTGATGGCCCTAATATTAAAAGGATTGAACGAGAAAACTGGAAAATGACTTGGGGCAATGAGGAACTGAGTAAAATTATTGGAACTCAACCTAATTTTATTAATAAAAAAAAAAAAATTTAAAAGGGATTCTGGAGGGTGGATACAAATGTGAAAATCATGATCGAGTTTTTACTAGGCTGGGTACTTTTGCCTGTACAAATTGTAATCAGTGTAAATATATGATGGGTGTGCAAAGTCATTATTTCAAACATTTAAAATACACTTTAACAGCCACAGGTAGGTTTGACAGCCAGAGTGAAGGTTTAGTATATCTTGCAGTATGTTCCAACTGTGAAAATGTCTATATAGGAAAGACTATAAGAAACTTAAGATACAGGGTTAGAGAACACATCCTTGCTATAAAGAAAAAAGACACAAATAATGCGTTAGCAAAGCATTCTTTAAGTTAAGATTATAAATGGTTTATTGTCCATAACAGCTAAAAGAATGGCAAAGATGATGCCAAAATTGATAGAGGTGGAGCAATGCGGGTTTAAGGAGGGAAGGAAAACATCTGAGAACATTAACAGAACACTGATGATCCAGAGGGAAGCTGAATTTAAGAAAATACCACTGCTGTTGCTGGGTCTTGATGCAGAGAAAACATTTGACAGAGTAAGCTGCGACTTTATGAGAAGGGCAATAGAAGCATTTGCCTTTCCTGATAAAATGATGAGGTTGATTAAGCGGATATATGAGGGATCAGAGACAATAATTAAAGTGGGTGGGTTCCTGTCTGATAATCTCTGTTTGAGCAGAGGAACCAGACAGAGGTGTATTTTCTCCCCTTTCTTATTTGCATTATATTCAGAACAATAACAGACTCAGAAATCCAAGTATATAATTACTATGATAGCCAAGAAAAGCTGGCTCTGTTTGCAGATGATATTATTTTATGCTTGATAAATCAGAAAAGGACATTTCAGGGTTGTGGAACATTTTGAGGTAGTTCCAAATCTTTTCGGATACAAAATGAATAAAGCTAAAACAAAGGCACTGGCTATAAATTATATACCCACACATGAATTTGTTCAGCAATATCTATATTTATGGGGAGAGGATAAAAAATGAAGTTCTTAGGGATATGGATTAAAATGGATTCTGGTGTGGCAGCTAAGGATGTGTGGGAAGAGACTAAACAAGAGATAATACAAAACTTGAGCTATTGGAAGCTCTGGTATATGGTTATGGATAGTAAGACAGAAGCACTTAAAATGTTTTAGTCCCTTTACTTTTCTACACAGGTCTGGCATATTTTATCAACCAGAGGAGAAGTTGTAGACAGCAATTAATAAAGAGCTGAAGGATTTGATCTGGAAGGGAAAGACAACAAGACTCAAGTGGAATATGCTGATTCTTCCAAAAGAACAAGGCAGATTGGGATTACCCAATTTAAAGGGGTATTTTAGACCTACACAGTTAAGACTCTCATACATAGTACAAGCAGAAAGCTATAATTCAAAGTGGAAAGGGATGACAATGAAACAGGGGGGAAGCTCAAGAAACAAGGAGAGACTGGATTTTTGGATGCAGATCCTTAAGGAGAATGACCATAATCATACTTAACATTATATTCATAAAGTAACAGAAAGTATTCTAAGAACTAAGCCAACATGGAGAAAAGAGATTCTGCCGATAGGGATGACTGCAATTAGAGATACAGACAACAGGCAAGAAGGAACTGGAATTTATTGGACAAAACTGGCAAAAAAAATCAAGGTATTGGGAGCAAATAATTAGAGGAGAATTAACAAAATGGGAAAGGCCAAGAATTTATTTGGACTGCAGGCTAGAGACTGCCTTCTCCATCAAGGATTGACATCAGAGTATAGTCAAAGAGAAAGAAATAGGGGATCCTAAGCAGAAAACCTGCACTGGTAGAGTTTTTAGTAGAATCTAGAACAAAAGCTGCTGTTAAAAAAGGAATAATTAGTAGAGTTTATAACATATTGCATGATAACTATAAGAATCAATCAGAGGAGGTTAGAAAGGATTGGGACGAGAGCCTGGATAAGCAATTCAGAAAGAAATAATGGGGGCTATATGTATGTCTCCCAAATATGCAACGTCTAGAAGATTTAGGATCTTTGGAAGTGTTTACATAGGTATTTTTATACCCAAAGTAAATTCCAAAGAATTTTTCCTCCAGTACAAAGCAAATGTTGTAAGTGTGATGGAAAAGAAAGAGGTCATTTGGAACATATTATCTTGGAGTATTGTGAGTTGGCAGACTTTAAAGATTCCCTGCAGACTGCTCTGTCAGAGATACTGGGTAAGCAAATTGGTGCAATTAAGGAAATTATTTTTCTGAGCTATGACAAAGAATCAGAATTGCCTAGATATAGTAAGGCCTTGCTGAATTTAATTATGGTGGCTGCCAAAAAAGCAATTACTAGAAAATAGAAATCGAAGTCTACACTAACTTTACTAGAAGTAGTGAAAATAGTAACAGAGATAAAACCACTGGAATTGGGATCTTTAAAAAAGGGTAAGAGCGAATTGCTTAGCAAAAAGCTGGGAACTGTGAGAACAACACATGCAAAGGAGGAACGAGGTTTAAAAGAAGGCAGAATTTGAATGAGCTATGTCATGTTAGACGATGAATATGTTTGCAACTAAAATTATGTCAATATGGTTTCTGATGTACAATGTTTACAACTAAAACTATGTCAATATGATTTATTTTCATTTATATAGATTCATAGGTTGGTTGCCTATATCATACGTGATAATTTAACAAAGATGTTTCTAGTTTTAAAAAAAAATAGCTACTCAAGCCAAAGACAATTGGCATTTTTTTAGTTATACTCACAGTCTGAAAAGCACAATGCAGCAATGTGCTGAGCTGACTGTGAGCGATGTTATCCGCACTGAGGCTAAACATACAGTGAACCTTCTGCCTGACAGACTTAGCTCTAACTTTCCCTAGAGATATATCTGAAACTGGTTCGCCTCCAGCTACCACTCAAGACCAAGTCCTAAAAATGCTATTAAAAGCTAAAAATACTGCATCAGTGTCTCCTGACAATATCCCTGGATGCATCTTAATTAGCATGAAGCATGATTTAGCCACACCCCTAACAGCACTACTCCATCTCAGTCTCTATACATGTTGCATACAAAGTGAATGGAGAACACCTACCGTCATTCCCCCACATAAAGGAGGCCCCTCCACAGACCCACAAGTCTGGCTAGCATCATATGCATATGCAAAGCCATGAAAAGACCTATTGTGGAACTAATCAATCAGGATATGGTGAACCTCCTAACACTGGACTCGTCAAGGGCAGGTCATACTTACTCAACCTGGTGGATTTTTTTGAAGTGATCACCAAAGCAAATGGATGAAGACAAAACAGTACATACTGCATACCCTGACCTGATCAAACCTTTTGACACAATTCTCTACTCAAGCATAGTAGAAAAGCTGAATAAACCCCCTATGTCAACCACTGGATTACCATCTGGTTCACAGATTGGACACTGGAAATCAAAATAGTGGAAGCTACTACTATAGAGAGACCAGTCAGGACTCTGTGCTGGGAGCACTCCTGTTTGGCATCTACTTTTTCAGAAGTAAAGGCCAATATTAAAGGATTCTGGCTGACTAAGTCTGCAGATGAATCCTCAAATGACTTGACCATTACGCAGGAAGGTTTGTCCCAAATAAACAACTAGTGCCAAAATAATGGACTGAAACTAAATACCAAAAATGCATTACTGCATCCTTTGGGAAATCATCTATCCCAGGGAACTACCACATTAACAATACACTCCTAAGAGTTGACCAAGTTGTTCGGGATTTTGGAACTTATGTGGACAGTAACCTAACTTTTAACCAACTTGTGCCCATTATTGTAAGAAATTCCTTCTATACTGCACAACTTATAAACAAAGGGATTGTGTCTGGATCTAAGGATGCCATTGTCCCATTTACTCATCCGTCATTAGGCCAACCATTGAGTATAATGCCCCTTTTGGCATTCATCTCTCCAGACAGACACAACAACTGGACCGTCCTCAGAGATACCTTACTGAAAGGATACAAGGTCTAAACAACATGTCCATCATGGACTGACTCAAAGCCCTTTCGCTGTACTCAATATTCTACAGACTGCTAAGAAGTAACCTGTGTCTGGCATAAAAGCCATCCTCCAACTCAGCACTGATGGGTTTACTGCACATCAGCA
>NC_056729.1:1881885282-1881960282 GCF_019279795.1 Protopterus annectens
AAAAAAAAAAAAAAAAAAAAAAAAAAAAAAAAAAAAAAAAAAAAAAAAAAAAAAAAAAAAAAAAAAAAAAAAAAAAAAAAAAAAAAATTTTTTTAGTTTTGGGGCCCCCCCCTAGTTAAAAAAGAAAATTTAAATTAAAAATTTTAAAAAACCCCCCAAAACTTTAAAGGGAAGGAGGGGGGAAAAGATGGAATGGGGATCTTCAAATCTTTTATGGAGGTAAAAAAGTAAGTTCCACCCTTGTGAGAATTAAACCCCCAAAGGAGGAAAGGGGGGTCATAAAAAGGGGACTGCCAAAATTGTAAAATAGGTGGCAAACCAGCCCTAATTTAGAGTAAAGTAAGGGAAATGTTAAAGGAAATAGCATGCTAAGTAGTCCCCCAAAATATTTTTGCCCCCCCTTAAAAATGTTAATGGCGTGCCCAGTGGAATACCCTTCCCCGTGGAATCCCTTGCCATATGGGAAATAAAAAAAGAATGCCCCAAATTTGTGTTTGTTTTGCACAGGTTTCCAAAAGGAAAAATCTGCTGAGAGCCTGAATTTAGCCAAATAATATCGAACTGTGTGTAATCCAAATGTGAAAATTTTTCCCCTTTTTTTGGGGGTTTGATAAAAGGTAGGCAAAGAATAGTTTGGTTTAAAGAATAGAAACCACTTTAGGAAAAAAGGGAAATTTCAAAGTACCCTTCCTTTGGAAAATTAAAAAAAGGCTCAACTGCCATAAGGGCCGTAATTCAGAAACCCTTCTCCCAGAGGTAAGGCCAACAAAAAGGTCCCAGAAAAACAACCCAAAGTACTCAGGTCAAAATTTAATATTTCTCCAACCAAAATTAACCCAAGGGAGAGGAGCCCCGGGGTCTTAATTCTTTGTTAAAAATTGCAAAAACAAAGGTGAGAAAAAAATTGGGTAAATCAAAGCAGAAAGGAGATGAACTTAAAGAAGAGAAGGCAAATTTGCCGTAAAAAAGAATTGAAACCACCTAAATTAGGTTAAAAATAAATTTTTTGGAAAAATAAAAACTCCCTTTTTACTGCCTTTTCCGATACCTTTGGTTCCAAAAAACTTAAAACTTTTTTGGGAAGTGAGACCCTAGGGTTTAAAACAGAATTGCCAGGTGGGTAAAAAGGGGAAACATTAGAAATGTGTTTTAAACACAGGTGTGGAATCAAGGAAAGGGCCATGGGGGCTCCTCCCCTTCTCATAATTCCAATGCTGTGACCAATTGGGCAAAAATCTTTTCTTTTGTTGCCTTAGAATATTTGGGGAAAGGCAAGGTGGAAAAGGATAACTAAGTTTCTCCTTTGAATGAAAGGCCCCATTTTCCAAGCTGTATGAAACCTTTTTGCAAAATTTTGGCAGCAGTTTAGGGGAAAAAACGATCTAGTTGGAGTTCCCCAACCCCAATTTTTGAAATCAGAGGATAACCCCCGGGGGCCCTAATTTTTGCTCAAAATTGCTAAGGAGCGGCCCGGCAGAAATTCCCTGAAATTTATTAAAGAGAGAGTCCCCACAAAATATTGGTCCATAGGGAAAAATGTGTTCCCCTTTTTTATTACCCTGACAGGGTTTTCTGTTAAATAACACCTCCCCGGGAAAGAATAAACCTTGAAAGTATTAATAAATTTGGACTGCTAACCCCCTTTAAAGGTTATATGTAGATGAAGCTGGAGGCCATTGTTTTTACCACTTTTTTGATGACCCCCAATTTTCTGAGGACGGTTTTAAATCTGATTCTCCCGGGTCACAGGGTCCCTTGTTTATGCATTTGAGACCAAAAAATTCCTTTTGAATCAAGGTTTTATTTAAGACAGTGCCCAATTTTGGAGTCTGGCCATACTTTTTTGAGATACCAGAGTTCCCCATATGCAGTTTGGGCAGGGAACACCAGAATACAAGATGCCATAAACCCCCAAGGCTTGAAGGACTGTCCTTGCAGTCAGCCTGGACTGATGAGACAATTGATGGAAGTAAAAAAAATTCTTTTGTTTGTCCGGGGTCAAAAGGCCATCTGGGATGCTGTATTCAGTCTCACACCCAGAAAGCACATGTCCTGAGAGGGTACTAGACGGGACTTTATTTCGTCACAGAATACCCCAGGCATCTTAGCACTGCTATCACATAGTGTAAATGATGAAGAATTTCGCCCTTTTCCTTGAGCCAGAATCAGGCAATCGCCCAAATAAGGATAGATCTGTATTCCTTTAGCCTGAAGAAAGCTATCACTGGAGCCAGAATTTTGTGAACACTCGCAGTAGATATGCCAAAGGGCAATGCAGAGAACTGATAATGAGAAGTCCCAGCCCGAAAACGCAGATACTTCCTGCAACTTAGCCTGATAGGAACATGAAGGTAAGCCTCCTTGAGATCCAGAGTAAATCCAGTGATCTTTGCCCAGCAGAGGTAAAAGCTGTTGTAACGTCAACATTTTGAACTTGGGAATGTCCAGATAAGTGTTGAGGATAGATAAATCCAAAATTGGTCTCCACGTGTTCCCCTTCTTTGGTACTAGGAACAGGCGAGAATAAAATCCTAGGCCCACTTCTGGCAGAGGGACCTTTGTATGGCCCCTATTTGGAGAACAGAGAAATCTGTTTGTGAGCCTCTTTTTTTGCTGAGGAGGAACGCTGGCATGCCTTTGAAAGGAGGCAAGGTATGGAAATAAAACCTGTAACCTTGGTGTATGATATCCAATACCCATCTGTCTTGGGTAATTAAACCCCAAATTTTTCCCTTAAAAAGTGCCAACCTTCCTCCCAAAGGTGCGAACAGAAGGTTTGGCAGCTGAAAAGGTAGGTCATTGGGTCTGTTTACAAAGGACTGACCCCTGCCCTCACCAAGACTGTGCAGGTGAACCCCCTGTTCTAGGCCTGAAAGAGCCCTGAGCTCTGCCCCTACCACGCCTAGATACCCCTAGACTGGGAATCATAAGAAGGATACGCCACCCCTTGTAGGCCAATTTCTACTAAACTTGGAGGCTGAACCTGCAAAAATCTTTAACAGTCTGCATAGACTTAGCCTTGTCTTCCATTTTCTTTAAGACTGCCTCAACAGGTGAACCAAAAACATCAGATTGTAAAGGAGCATCTAAAATCCTTGTCTTAACATGGTCAGATAAATTCTGATCCCTCAGCCAGGCGTCCCTAAGAACTGCCCCAGTGGCAGCCACCCTAGACGAGGCCTGTACAGCATCAAAACCACATTGCAAAGAATGCTTACCCACCTGTTCAGAGACATGTACCAAATCTTGTAACTCTTACACTCAATACCTTCCGCCAGAGCATCTACCTTAGACTTCAATTGAAAGATAGTTTTGGTATTTCAACATGTGAAACTGGCAATTCAAAGCCCTCATAGCGGGTGGAAGAAGTATAGCCTTTTTTTCCCCCATCTACCCAAACCCCTTCCCTCTTTATCGGGGGGAACGGGTTTTTTTACAACAGAAGCCTTAACACCTTAGGCCCCTGACTAACAGTTTCTGGGTCCCCTAGGACTCTTAAAAAGATACTTATGAGCTTCAGGCACCCTGTAATACCTATCCGGTTTAACAGGAGCAGGAGGCAAAGAATCAGGATTAAGAGAAGCCTCCGGAAACACATCAACCACAACATCCACAACAGGAGATGTAACCAAAGGGCTAAGCTGGGGTAAAACAAAATTCCCTAAGCTTTTCCTGGAATAGAGAGCTGCCCCATAAAAGTCCCTATGGAATGAAGAGTTGAAAGTCTCAAGAGAAGCAGAGACTAGTTTGCCTTGGTTCCTGTGTTTAAGTATGTCTGAAATTAATTAGGGCAGTGGTGGTGGTATGGGATGGGTGGAAACCATGCTGGGTTTTGGATAGTAAGTTATTACAGAAGGTGGGAAAGAGTTGGTAATGGATGCATCATTCTAGAATCTTTGATAGAGGTGACAGTATTGCAATGGGTGGTCGTTAGGAGCTAGGGTAGCACCACCTAGTAGGATGATGAATGAGGTTTTGCCTTGGAATGAAGGTGTGTTCAGTGATGGACCTATTTATTAGTAATGAAATGGAGTAGGCTATGGCCTTGGATGTTAGTTGAAGGTAGTCAGGGGGAGACTGTCAGTGACAGGTGGTGGTTTGAGTTTAGACAGGAGTTTCTGGATGGCTGATATTGGTACTGGCTTGAGTAGAAGCGGGTGTTGTTGTTTGGGACCTTAGGAGACTGTGGGAGGTTGGTGGGGCTTGTATTATTTAAGTGAAGAGATCCGAGGATATTTAATGGACGGCTATGTCTGAGTTAGATCCATCTATACTGGGTGGGAGTAGTGGTTTTGCTGGGCTGAAGAATTAATTGGACCCTGCACGCATTTTTTGGGTTGGTTCTATGCTTCCTTTGTAGAAATATAAGGATTTTGTTTGTCCCAAATTTTTTTTTTGCCATATTGTGGAGTTCAAGGAATGCTTGCCTAGTTGTGGGTGTTTTGTTTTGCCACCGGGTTTTCCAGGTTTATCCCTGTCTTTGAGTAAGGCCTTAGTAGATTTTTGTAGCCAGCGATTATCGGATCCTGAATGTTCTAACTGGGGATAGATGGTTAAGGATGTTTAGAAATGTGGAATTAAAAGTATTCCACTGCTTTGTCTAGTGGAAGGGTTTTGATGGGAGACCAATTACAGGATTTTAAGGCATCCAAGAAGTGATCAGTGGGATTTCGTGAAGGGTTGCAGCATGGAGAGTTATTAACTTTAGGTTTGTCTCTAAGGACAAAGGTGGGGTTATGGTCACTTAGTGAGTTAAGACAGTGTACCACCCTGATGGGCAGTACTGGAGTGGTTTGTGAGGTTCCAGTCTAGTATGGATTCTCTTTTTGTGGACTTGTCAGTAGAGGTGAGTGTTTGTATGAGCTGGGTGAAGTCATCTAGGTTAATGTGGTTAGTAGGTGTTGGAAAGTATATAGAGTTCCAGTCGATTTTGACATTGCCTAGCAAGATAGTTTCTTCAGGGAGGAAGTGGGAAGCCCAGTGAAGTATGGACTCTAGGGCGGTTAGGTTGTTGCCTGGGAGTATGTAAGTTTAAATGCTTGTGTTGATTTAAGAAAGGTTTTGCAACTATAGTTTCTGCATTTTTGAAATATGGGGATTCTTTCTGTATGAGCTGGATTTTTAAGTTAGTTTTGTAAAGCAGGGCAACACCACCACCTCTTTTGTATACTCTGTCAACCCTATGAATGTTATAACCGGGAGGGGTTATGGAGTTATCCATAAAAGTGGCTTAATCCAAGTCCCTGTAAAGAGCATTACGTTGGGATTATATAGAGAAATAGTGGAGTGCAGTTCTATTTTGTTCATAATGCTGTGAATGTTTAAATTAAGCATTAGTAAGTCTGTGGGTTTGTGTTTAAATGGAGGATCAGGTTTGTATGTGTTGTTTCTGGCTGATGTTGGACCGGGGTTGGGGTGAAATATCACCTCCTAGTAGTAGCTGGGCTGCTTCATTGGTAATAGTTTTCAGGTATAACATTATTAGGGAGTTGAACCTGAGGCTGGGTTTTGTTTTGTACTGTGTGACATAGTAAATAGGTGTGGTGAGTTGGAAGAAGATTTGGTTGTAAATGGCTGGGGATATGTCTATATAACTGAAGGGGTAAAGAGTGTAAGGGGTTCGGGTGAAGGATTTCAGGTTGTTGTACTGGTTGTGTGTACAGTGATAGGAGGTACAGATAAAGGCTGTGCTGAGACATACGATTAGAGAAGCTAGTAATAAGGAGGTACTGAGATGGTGGGAGTGGGGGGTGCAAGACATAATGGCAGTGGTTTTAAACTCAAAGAAGGGTGCTTTATATGAAAGGGGAATGAGTGGTTGATCAGAATGTTGGGGGGCAGTATGTTTTATATACACAGTGGATATAAAAAGTGGACATACCCCTGTTATAGCGCCAGTTTTTTGTGATATAAAAAATGAGACCACAATAAGTAATTTCAAAACTTTTTCCACCTTTAATGTGACCTATAACCTGTACAAGTCAGTTGAAAAACAAACAAATCTGTTACGGGAAAAAAATATAAAAAAATAAAAAACGTACAATAAGATGGTTGCATAAGTGTGCACACTCTTAAACTAATACTTTGCTGAAGCACCTTTTGATTTAATTACAGCATTCATGTCTTCTTGGGTACAACACCTGCCATCAATTAAAGAGACTCTGACTAACCCTAAATAAAGTTCAACTGTCATAGTAGGATTTTCCTGGCATTTGCTCAGTTGCCTGCTACAGCAAAAGCCATGGTTTGCAGAGAGCTTACAAAGCAACAAAAGGGATCTCATTGTTGAAAGTTATCAGTCAGGAAAAAGGTACAAAAAAATTTCCACAGCATTGAATATACCATGGAACACAGTGAAGACAGTCATCAAAAAGTGGAGAAAATATGGGACAACAGTGATGTTGTACGGAACTGGACGTCCCTCCACTACTGATGAAAAGACAAGACAGAAAAACATCCAGGCCCGGCTAAAATTTGCAAAACAATATATCAAGTCTCCCAAAAGCATGTGGGAAAATGTGTTATGTCCTGATAAGACCAAAATTTAACTTTTTGACCACAATTTCAAAAGGTACATTTGGCACAAAAACAACACTTTGCATCTCCAAAAGAACACCATCACCACGGTGAAGCATGGTGGTGGCAGTACCATGGTTTGGGGTTGCTTTTCTTCAGCTGGAACAGGATGTTATGTACTCACCATAACGTTCGATGTATGTAGTCCAACTCGCCTCACATTCTTACCCGTGGGTTCGGAGCCGAATATCGGCTCCGACTCGGCCAAACCTTTCTAGCTCAAAGTCTTCTATTGGCTGGGCTAAGCAGGTATCTTATGGTGCACTGCTCCATATCCCCAGATCTAGTTTGCTGCAAAACTCATTCATACCTCATGCATACACAACATCCAGATAAAAAGAATAAACTGAAGTAAAGGGAACTCTGTAAATAAAACCCTAACCTCCAGATCCTCCAGGAAGGGGGAAGGTGGGGGGGTAAGTAAGAATGTGAGGCGAGATGGACTACATACATCGAACATTATGGTGAGTACATAACTTCCTGATGTTATGTAGTCCTATCTCACCTACCTTCTTACCCGTGGGACAGCGTCCCTAGCACCTACACCCTGGGTGGCTCATAGGAAAATACTCCTGAGTACTGTGGAGCCAAAGGATGACCTGCCCCTAGAAATCACGTCCAATTTGTAATGAGAAACAAATGAGTGAGGAGAAGCCCAAGTAGCTGCAGCACATGTATCATCCATTGACAATCTGGCCTGGTAGGCTGTAGATGTAGAAACAGCCCGAGTAGAGTGAGCCTTGACCGGAAATGGCAGATCTTTTCCTCCCGCTTGGTAGAAGAATGAGATGCAACTAGATATCCATCTGGATATGGTGACTTTGGAGACCGGGGACCCAATTTTGTTTTCCAAAAAGGAGACAAAAAGTTGATCTGACTTCCGGATGTCTTTTGTCCGTAACTGTCTATGTACATCCAATTGATGACATTTAAATTCTGCCTTGTTTGAAAATTACGGAAAGAATACAGGCAACTCAATAGATTGATTAAGATTAGACACAGAAGCCACTTTAGAAAGAAAGGAAGGGTTCAGTCTAAGAGAAACCCTGTCCTTATGGAAGATTAAGTATGGGGGTTTGATAGAGAGGGCTTGAATTTCTGAAACTCGCCTTGCTGGTGTGATTGCTGTTAAGAAGACTGTTTTCCAGGTCAAGAATTTCAACTCACAGGTAGCTGCAGGCTCGAAAGGTGGTGAAGTAAGGGCTTGTAGAACAAAATTGAGATCCCAAGGCATGATAGGTTCGGAGACCGGGGGGACGGAGTAACAGAGTACCCTTCAGGAAAGCCTTGCAGAGTCTATGAGCCATGAGACTAGGCTCATTAGCCACATTAAAATTAGAGATCACAGCCAATTGAACTTTGATGGTATCTGATGTGGAACCCTGATGGAAGAGCATAGACAAAAACTCCCAAGACTGAAGCAACTGGAGCTGTGTAAGGATCAATTCCTTGGGTATGCACCCAAATAGAAAACCACTTCCATTTGCTGGAATAAATCTTCCTAGTAGATGGCTTATGACAGGAAGATAAAATGTGAACCACTTCTGGTGAAAAGTTATGAAGCCTAACTAACGACGTAAGTGGAGCAGCCAGGCTTTCAACCGGAGGGTCATCAGAGAGGGGTGAAACTGTCCTGACATGTGTCAGTAAATCTGGTTGAGGATCCAGAATCCAAGGAGTGTCCACAATGTATGGATGAAGAAAAGGGAATCAGACTTGACGAGGCCAGTGTGGAGCAATCAGGATCATTCTGCTTCCCAAGGATTGCGCTTTCTGAATTACCTTTGACAGCAAGGGAAAAGGAGGGAAAGCATAAAGCAGACCGGAGGGCCAATCATGAACCAGAGCATCCCTGGGTGACTCCCCCTGTGGGGGGATCAGCATAAAGTAGCTGCTGCATTTGGCATTGAGAGGGCTGGCATAAAGGTTGCAGCAAGGCTGACCCCATCTGCTGAATATTCGTTCTGCAATTAGAAGATTCAGGGAATAGCTCTGCTTAGCCTGTCCGCAATCACATTGGACTTCCTCGGAATGTGCGTTGCCACCAGAAAACGTTGGGAAGTTACTGCCCACTGCCACACTCGCATGGTCTCTCTGCACAGAGGGTAAGACCTGGTTCCCCCTTGCTTGTTTAGATACCACACTACTGATATGTTGTCTGAGTGTATTGCAATCGTCCCTAGAGGTAGAAAACTCTGAAGTGCCTGCAACGCAAGTAGCACTGCTCTCATCTCTAGGACATTGATATGCAGATGTATCTCATGATCTTGCCACGTGCCTTGGACTGTCCTGCCAAGATAATGCCCCCCCACCCCATCTGGGAGGCGTCCGTGGTCAATGTGGCAACCGGGATGGGTGGGATGAAGGGCCTTCCCCAGTCCAAATTGTTGGTGCAAAGCCACCAATTGAGGTCCTGTTTGCATCCGTTCGTGAGCAAAATGGGGTGAGAAAGTGGAAATTTTTGTAGAGACCATTGAACAAAGAGAAGCCATTGGAGAAGTCTCACGTGAAATCTTGCTAGAGGGACCAACATGACTGTTCCTGCCATGGTCCCCAGGAGTTGGAGAACCCATCTCGCCTTCGCTTTCCTCAGGGGCATCAGGATGTGTATTTGTTGTTGTAAGATTCTGATCCTCTCCTGCGGTAAAAATGCTCGCATTTGAATGGTGTCTAATTCTGTGCCTATAACGGTGACACGCTGCGAGGGCAACAAGGCAGATTTTTCCCAATTTAGTGTTATGCCCAGCTGTTGACAAAGAGTGATGATAGCATCCCTGGTTTGGACTAGTTGATGCCTGGTGGGGGTGGTAGGGAGTCGTCCAGATACGGAAACACTTCGAATCCCTGATGTCTCAAGTGAGCCATCACCACTGCCATACACTTGGTGAACATCCTGTGGACTGTGGTGAGACCAAAGGGCAGTGCTCAAAACTAGAAATGACTGGCTCTCAGCCGGAAGCGTAGGTGACTCCTGGATGCCCTGTCCATTTTTACATGGTAGTAAGCATCCCTGAGGTTGATGGAGCACATCCATACCTCCTCTCCCAACAATGGGAGAATCGATTGTAGTGTGACCATACGGAACTTGGACTTCTGTACATAGTTGTTTAGTTGGCTGAGATCTAATATGGGTCTCAGGTCCCCTGTTCTTTTCGGCACCAAAAAGAATCTTGAGTAAGTCCCTAATCCGATTTGGTCTGAGGGGACACTCTGGATGGCTCCTTTCCCTAGCCGCTTTGAAACCTCTAAGGCTGCTTGATCCCTTTGACTGGGTGGAACGTCTGGGATATTTCTGATTGATGGGGGGTCTGATGTAAATGGAATGAGGTAACCTCCGGAAATTATTCGTAATACCCATCGGTCCTGTGTGAAGCTTTTCCAGGCTTCCAGATATAATGAAATTCGACCCCCGACTGGCTCCGGATAAGCACAGCCGGACATTCCCTCAGGAATGAGAGTAGGGAGATCCGCAAAAGGAATCACTGTCTCCCAAATTGCGGGGGCCCCCTCTGCCTCTAGGGCGGCGTCTCCCTGAATAACCTCCCCCTCCTCTGCCTCTGGAGGGGGACTCACCTTGTGCGGCAGGAAAAAAAACGCTGTGATTTCTTGAACCACATCTTCCCACCCCGCTGGGCCTTGGGGTAAGGCCTAGAAGGAAGGGAAAAATGGACCCCTACAGCAGACAGGGTCTTTCCCTCTTGCTCGCACCTGGTGAGGGTGTCTTTCACTTTGGTTCCGAACAAAGAAGAGCCAACAAAGGGGGCGTCAGTGAAGGAAGACTTGAAGGCCTCCGCAAAGTGACACAGGCGCGGCCAGGCTTGCCTCCTAAGGGCGACTCCTGAGCTTGCTGCCCTACTCGCTCCCTTGACTGCATACGAGATGAGCCGCATGGAGGAGTTGACAATGGAGTTGAGGGTAGACACTTGGGCGTTAACTGTCTGGGCCACCGCCTCAGGGACGTTACCCACAAGAGTATCTCCTAACTCCTTGAGGAGATCTCTCTGGAGCCGAGTGAAATGAGACAGATAAGTTCAGTGACCATAAGGTAAAGGTTGCTGACGAGAGGGTATGCTTCCTGTACCGGTCCATGGTCCTAGACTCCTTGTTAGGAGGATGGATGGAGGAAGAGGTCTCTGCTACTTCCTTCTGAGTGGCCGCCGCCACCACCATGGCATCTACAGGGACTCCTTTGGAGAAGAACTCCTTACCCTGGGGAGCAGAAAGAAACTTGATGGGGCACCTGGGTAAGGGCTCCACAGAATCAGGGTTTTCCCACACCCTTCGACAAATTAAATCAAGGAGGTCGTCGAAGGGTGGGAACACCCAGGAGGTGGAGGGCTGAGCACCAAAGGCCTTAAGGAAGACCGACTCCTCCTCGGAAGGGGCTTTGGATGGCCAGTCATCTCTTTGCTTCAGTATCTCCAGGATGTCGGAGAAGGAAACATCATTAGAGGATGACTTGGGGGACCCCTCCGATTCCCCGAGGTCAGTATCAGAGGTGAGTGACTCATCCTGGGAGTCTATGTGCTTCCTCTTGCACGTTTTCTTTCTATGGGGCTCCTCAGGCACGAACTCTGAAGGGCCCTGAGAAAGTTGTGGACCACTCGTGGGGGTATCCCTAGGCCTTGGTGCTCTGCTGTTCCTGGATAGGTGGTGATCAGAGGCTCTCACCGGAGTGGTGGGGGACAGAGTGACCGATCCGCCTGATGTAGCTGACGATCTGGCCAGCGCAGTCCGCATGGCCTCGAAGGCGGCCAGCCTCAGAGACCACGACGGGAGTCGGAATTCCCTGAGCTGAGGCACCGAGAGGGAGACTCGGAACCGAAATATGTCCCGAGATGTCCCCCTCAAGCCCGACTGATGAATCCCGAGTCTCAAACCCAGAGGATGGAGCCGATGTCGGTACCGATGGAGCCGGAGGGGCCATCGGAACCGGACTAGCAACATCACACGGTGTGGAACACTCCTGCTCCGAAGACAGATATGTGTTCAGAGGGGGAATGATCAAAGCAGGGTCCAGGCCGGAGCCGAAAATAATTTTGCCAAAACCGGTGACTGGAGGAGCCTCTGGATCACCCTATTAATATCCATATCCAAAAGGATCCTGGAGGATTTGGAGGACAGGGAGGGAGATCGAGATCTCCTCTCAGGAGAGACTGGTCTGAGACTGGGCAATCAGCTCCGAAGAGGTTCCAATATAACAGGAGCCGACGTCGGTTCCATCACCACCGACACTTCCTGCGGCCCCAAGGACAGTGGAACCGAGGAGGTCGATGCAATCTTTGTGACTTTCTCCGGAGGCTCTGATGAAGCTGATGGAGCCAGAGATCTCTTTTTTTGACTTGCATGATTTAGACTTGGCGCTGGGAGAAGAATCCAAGACCACTTCGAAAGAGGGTTTCAAGAGTCCCTTTAGGATCAGCTTATTCTTTCTCTCTTGGAGCACTCTGGGACTGAATGCATGGCAAAAGCTGCAGGACTCCTGCAGATGAATGGCACCAAGGCAATAGACACAAATAGAACGCCCATTGGTGATGGACATTTTGTACCCACATTTAGAGCACTTTTTGAAACCGGAAGGTTTGTGCTCTTTGGAATCTTTAGACATAATCACAAGAAACCAACAACGTGACCTAAGAGAAAGTCTGACAGGAAAAACTCACAGACACTCAACACCACAGAAAATGCGGGAATCAGACAAGGTAGAGAGACACACTGAGACCAACTATGCCAAAAACCTCTAACTAAAATGGTTAATGACTATAAGGGTTGAGAACCGAAAATCAAACCTTTAATTTAAATGGTTTGATAAACAGAAGGACGAAAGGACTAGGTCCTCTAACTGAAATGGGCCTAGCCCGAGGGAACAGTTATTGGGATACCACAAACACGCACACTACCAAAATGATAAACAACACTAAAGACAATAGCTATGAAAATAGCTTTTTTGTTTCAGAGCAATAAATTTTCTCAAGACAAGAAAAAAGGTACTTAGCCACAGCCAAGAGCAAGACCATGTCCGAGCTACACGAGTGGCAAACGAGATCTGGAGATATAGAGCAGTGCACCATGGGATACCTGCTTAACCCAGCCAATAGAAGACTTCGAGCTAGGAAAAGTATGGCTGAGTCGGAGCCGATATTCGGCTGTGAACCCATGGTTAAGAATGTAGGCGAGATAGGACTACATAACATCTGGGGTTTTAGTCAAGGTGGAGGGAATTATGAACAGTTCCAAATAACAGTCACTTCTGACCCAAAAACTTCAGGCATCTGCTATAAAGCTGAAAATGAAGAGGAATTTCACCTTTCAACATGACAATGACCCCAAGCATATATCCAAATCAACAAAAGAATGGATTCACCAAAAGAAAATTAAAAATTTAAATAGCCCAGCCAGAGACCAGACCTTAATTCAACAGAAAATCTATGAGGTAACCTGAAGAGGGCTGTGCACAAGAGATGCCCTCGCAATCTGACAGGTTTGGAGCGCTTTTGCAAGGAAGAGTGGTCAAATATTGCCAAGTCAAGATGTGCCATGCTGATGACTCCTACCCAAGAAGACTGAATACTGTAATTAAATCAAAAGGTATTTCAACAAAGTATTAGTTTAAGGGTGTGCACACTTATGCAACCAACTGATTGTATGTTTTTTATTTTTTATATTTTTCCCCTAACAGACTTGTTTTTCAATTGAAATGTACAGGTTTCTAGGTCACATTAAAGGTGGGAAAAGTTTTGAAATGATTTATTGTGGTCTCATTTTTTTATATCACAAAAACCTGGCATTTTAATAGGGGTGTGTACACTTTTTATATCCACTGTATGTCTGCGTGTGTGCATATATATATATATATATATATATATATATATATATATATATATATATATATATCTATATATATATATATATATATATCTATATCTATATATATATATATATATATATATATATATATTTATATATATATATAAATATATATATATATATATATATATATACACACACATACAGACACACACACACACATATATATATATATATATATATATATATATATATATGATCCGTACAGATCCCCGACTGCACTTTCCACCGAAGCAGAATTCACTGAGCATACTTAACCAAAAGTGCTGTTCACCAAAGCAGCATTTTCGGATAAGAATGCTCATTGTGCCGGCTGTACTATGGTGCGGATAAGGGAAAATTTCCCTTTCCCCACTGTAGTGCGACCTCGGAGTGAGAATATTAAAGTGGGGGGGCGCAGGGGGGCTTGCCCCCCTGCACAGAAGTAGGTTCAATGTATTTTTTTTTTTAAACATACTTTACCATAAGCACTTTTTCGGTGAAAGCGCTTTCGGTAAAGTATGTTCAGTGATAATGGATTCGGACTTTTGATCTTTCGATCAAAAGTCCTAGATCTATATATATATATATATATATATATATATATATATATATATGCATGTGTGTGTATATGTATGTGGGAATATATATATATATATATATATATATATATATGTGTGTGTATATATATATTTATATATATATATATATATATATATATATATATATATATATATATATGTGTGTGTGTATGCATACATAATACTTGCGTGCCATTTTTTTTCATTCATCTTTCCTGTTCCAGAATTTCCCATACAGGATAGGCAGCTGTGATGGTCATTGCCAACTCTGGCATTAAAATCGCCAAGAATAAATAATGGCTGATGGGAAGGAGCCTCACTAATTGCAGCACTAAGTTCATCATAGAACTTGTCCTCGACTTCCTGGAAAGAAGTTAAAGCAAAAGCATAGACGATGAAGATTTTGACCATGGCCACTGATGTCTGTAGCTGAATTATCAGCAGTCTCTCATTTCCCATATTTGGGGGTATGACTGAGCCAGCAAGGTCGTTTCTGACTGCAAAACCCAACACCATGTTTCTTGGTCTCTTCTGGAAGCTTCCCAAATGTCTTTCTCCCTGTGGCATACAATGGACAGCAGCCTTGTTTCCTGGACAGCCACAATGTTCATCTGCAATCTGCTCAACTCATTTATGACTGCTGTCTTCCAAGCATCATTAATGTTCTGTAGGTCTTCTGTAAGGCCTGGAGTCATCATCCTTACTTTCCATGTGCCTAGACTAAAGGCTGGTTTGTTCTGCTGCTTTTTTTTTCCCCAGGTGTATGGTTAACATTCCTCCTGTTGGGGGGGTTCCCTAAACCCCACACACACAGTGAAGCAAGTAGACCGCGGCAAGGCAGCACTTATTTGGCTATGGGCTGCTTAGCTTAAGGTGGGTGGTAGCTGCCCAATGAAATCAAAGGATCTCTCCCACTGTTGAAAGCAGATGCTGGTGCCTCACTCCATGCCGGCTGAGTGCATTGGCTTACTACCGGTAAGCTACTTCTCATGTTGTGTCACCACTCACAGAGTGAAGCTGCAGTGTCCTCTCCAGGGCGTAGGCCTGGGCAAGTGAATTTGAGGAAATAGATGATGCCCAGTAGCAGGTTCTCTCTTGCCACACCACAGGTATTTCCCAAGGGGAAAGGCAAGGCCAATACAGCTTGGCATCAGTGTCATCGCAGGAGCTGCCAGAGTGAGGTAGAGTCCAACCTCAAACTGCCTTAGGGGCTCCATCTCCGGATTTTTCCACAGGGTTTACTCCCGAAGCCTTCACCATGACTAGGTATTACCGCAAGGCAGCAGGGGGTTGTAAATCAGAGTTTCCCTTCTCCAAGGTGGGTTGCCTTCCCAGGCAAATGGGTCAGTCACCAGCCTTTGCCCCTTCTCGTGTCAGTACAATTGGTTTCACTGAACTTAGAAACTAAGCCACACGTGAAAGCCAGGAGCTGGACTTGGGTTGTCAGAGGCTATTAAAGATGCATGCCATGAGAGCATTTAATAGAAAGTGGAAGCTTATCCCCGCTACCTCCCCAGGCTATGACAACCTTTGAAACCTTGAACTTTGTTCCCAATATGACCTCTGCATAACCAACACCTTCTTCAATGTCAAGCCCCAGAATAAAGTTTCATGGTGGCACCCAAGATCAAAACACTGGCACCAACTTGATCTTGTCCTCACCAAAAGCAGCAGTTTAGGTAGTGTGAGGGTAACACGCAGTTACCACAGCGCAGACTGTGTTACCGACCTCCAGCTTGTGTGTAGTAAGGTGAAAATCCAGAAATAAACACGATCCGCCCAGAAGGTCAGCAAAGGATTCTTGCACCACGATTAAAACACTTTTAATGACAAACACGTAAAGACACTCCAAATTAACGCTATTGAAGAATAATGCGTTTTCGTCCTCTCAGTACATAGGACTTCATCAGATAATAATAAGCATACGTTAATTAATGCTTTATATATTAGTCAAACTTTCAAAATCAACCTATCATAAACAATGCATTTTATAATTAACAAATCAGGCTGTTAAGGCTCATGAATATTAAAACCTACCGAATAAAACATTTATTTGTTAATAACGTGAAATGTTATTTTCGCTATTAATGTTAATGTTCAAACCAAACGTTTTTTATTCAGTCCATATTAATTACATATCTTAAAAAGTCAATAAATACATATATTTATATAATAAATAAGAAATAAATAAATAGATAAATAAATAAATAAGTCCATGTGACAACCCATTCCATTTATTTTAAAATTCTTCCCACAATATAATACTGCCACCTTCTGGTAAAGTTTTTAATACCAAGGGAATTAAATTTCTGCTGCTCTTAATTTTAATACTGGAGCTAAAGAAAGATGTTCATTTAATCCTGGCATTTTTGTGGCGTCCAATTTAATTTGCCACCATAGCTCCTTGTATTCAAGCCACTCCTCCCATAAACCTCCTCTTAATTCCCTTTTAACTTGTTCTAATACAAAGAATAAAATTTTTCCTCCTTCACATTCTATAGTGTGTTTAAATAACGCGTTGGTCTCTTTTTCTTTTGAAATTTCATAATTATGTTCATAGATTCTCCTCCTCAGAACTCGCTCCGTCTTACCAATGTAAAATGAACTGCATTTATTACACAAAGCTAAGTATATAACTCCCCTTGTTTCACAATTATAGTAGCCTTTACTTTTGATAATTTTCCCCCTGCTCTCTATCTTTATCTCATTCATGTTTATCATAAATGGACATTGGTTACAATGGCCACATTTAAAACTTCCTATCTTTCTTTGTCCATCAATTAGGCCATTAGTATACTCTGTGCTACTACATTTACTATTAAATTCTAAGATCTTTTTAATGTTCCATGAATTTTTATATACTACTTTTGGAGACATTTTATTTATATTTACTATGTCCGTTAAGGTTGAAAATTTGGCCCATTCCTTCCTAAATAATTCATTAATCTTGATATTGGAGATATTATACTCCATAACCAAACTTTGTTCATATTTAATGTCATTTTTTACATGCTTCAAGATCTCATTATGCATAGCATTACCCAACATTACACCCTTAATGGGTTGAAATTTAGTTGTTCTACCCTTTTCTACCTCATTTCTTATGATCCTAACAAATTCATTAGGGTAACCCCTTTCTTGAAACATTTTCTCAAGTATGTTACATTCAATCACAAAGTCCTTGTTAGAACTAGTCATTCGACTACCCCTCACAAATTGTCCCTTGACAATATTCCTTTTACAATGTGAGGGGTGTGCACTATCAAAATGAAGAAAGGAGTTACAATAAGTTTTCTTCCTATAAATTTTCGTTTAAAAATCTTGATTATTCTTATATATTTCTACGTCCAAATAACACAGCCTGTCATTTGAGGTAGTGTAGGTGAATTGCAAAAAACTAGTAGTGTTACTGATGTAGTCAAAAAATGCTTTGAATTTATCCAACCCACCTGTCCAAAAAATAACAATATCGTCCAAAAATCAACGATATAAAGACCAACAGTTTTTATATTCTGAGTCCAATACACAGTCCTCCTCCCATTTTGCTAGTACCAAATTGGCATACGTAGGTGCACAAGCTGCACCCATTGATATGCCTTTCGCTTGTTGGTAATATTCTCCATTAAATACAAGTAACCAATGTCCATTTATGATAAACATGAATGAGATAAAGATAGAGAGCAGGGGGAAAATTATCAAAAGTAAAGGCTACTATAATAGTGAAACAAGGGGAGTTATATACTTAGCTTTGTGTAATAAATGCAGTTCATTTTACATTGGTAAGACGGCGCGAGTTCTGAGGAGGAGAATCTATGAACATAATTATGAAATTTCAAAAGAAAAAGAGACCAACGCGTTATTTAAACACATTATAGAATGTGAAGGAGGAAAATTTTTATTCTTTGTATTAGCACAAGTTAAAAGGGAATTAAGAGGAGGTTTATGGAAGGAGTGGCTTGAATACAAGGAGCTATGGTGGCAAATTAAATTGGACGCCACAAAAATGCCAGGATTAAATGAACATCTTTCTTTAGCTCCAGTATTAAAATTAAGAGCAGCAGAAATTTAATTCCCTTGGTATTAAAAACTTTACCAGAAGGTGGCAGTATTATATTGTGGGAAGAATTTTAAAATAAATGGAATGGGTTGCCACATGGACTTATTTATTTATTTATCTATTTATTTATTTCTTATTTATTATATAAATATATGTATTTATTGACTTTTTAAGATATGTAATTAATATGGACTGAATAAAAAACGTTTGGTTTGAACATTAACATTAATAGCGAAAATAACGTTTCACGTTATTAACAAATAAATGTTTTATTCGGTAGGTTTTAATATTCATGAGCCTTAACAGCCTGATTTGATAATTATAAAATGCATTGTTTATGATAGGTTGATTTTGAAAGTTTGACTAATATATAAAGCATTAATTAACGTATGCTTATTATTATATGATGAAGTCCTATGTACTGAGAGAACGAAAACGCATTATTCTTCAATAGCGTTAATTTGGAGTGTCTTTACGTGTTTGTCATTAAAAGTGTTTTAATCGTGGTGCAAGAGTCCTTTGCTGACCTTCTGGGTGGATCGTGTTTATTTCTGAGTATCTTTGATTTAAGGTGAAAATCCAGACACAAAGGGTTTTTTGCTTTAAAAAGGAAGGGAGGCCACAAATTGACTTAGGCAAGACTCGTGACCCTTCAAAAGTACACAAGTTTGCTCAGGCACTTGAAGAGGCTTTGACCTGCCTGGATAACACTAACAGCAACAAGTCATGGGAAAAACTACAACATGCTGTCTATAACATAGCAATATCTATCTTTGGGAAGAAGACAGTCAAGTGTGCTGATTCGTTTGAATCCCACACTGAAGTGCTGACACCCCTGATTGAGAACAGACAGGCACTGGCTGCATACAGGTCCTCTCCCAATGACGAGAAGTTGCAGGCACTCAGGTCTGCTTGGAGTCAAGTGCAGCAGGTAGGTCAGTGGTGTACAAATGATTATTGGCTCCAACTCTGCTTCAAGATTCAGCAGGCTGCGGACATTGGTAACATGTGAGGAGTGTACTATGAGATTAAGCAAGCCATCGGCCCATCACAAAAGAAGATCACTCCACTTAAGTCGTTCACAGGTAAGGTCTTGAAGGACAGAACCAAGCAGATGAAATAATGGGTGGAACACTACTCACAGCTGTATGCTAGGGAAAGTACAGTTTTGTACCTACCATAAATGTAGATGTTCGAGTGCTAATACAGCTGCAGTCATAACAGATGGGTTATCCTGCCGTCAGGCGGGTCCTCGGTCGGCCGAATTCCAAAGTCTAAGTCTGGCGTCGGATGTCGTTGCTTCTTCCCTGACGTCAGTGTGGCAGGGGTATAAAAGAACCAGCCGACGCCATTTTCTTCAGTTTTTCTTGCCCCAGATGTCAGGTGCCCCCAGAAGGAAGGCAAAAGATAAACTTATGTAATAATGCAATGTAATATAATCAAAAAACAGTAGTTGCAAGCAAATACACCATAAAAGAATACCCCAATCAGGTTGTATGAGGAGGTGTTTGTCATTAGGCCTGTCCCAAGAGGGGAAGGAGGGAGGGGAAACCTGGACTGCAGCTGTATTAGCACTCGAACATCTACATTTATGGTAGGCACAAAACTGTACTATGTTCATCGTGCATACAGCTGCAGTCATAACAGATGGGTAGAATCCCAAAGCTAAAAAGGGGTGGCAGGCACTAAGTGGAACTAGGAGGAGCAAGATGCCCTGCAAGACTGCTGTGGCAAAACCCGCTCTAGATTTAGAGTATAGTGGTAGGTGATAGTACTTGGAGAAAGTGTGCACAGAACTCCAAGTGGCTGCTTCCAAAATATCCTTGGTAGGAACCCCCCTGAGGAAAGCTGCAGAGGTAGCTGTGGCCCTTGTGGAGTGAGATCTGATGCTTGTAGGTACAGTTTTACCATGAAATGAGTAACAAAAGCGTATGCAGTGGGCTATCCATTTTGAGATTGTCTGTTTGGAAATAGCCTTTCCTTGAGCACCTGTAGCATAGGACACAAAGAGTTGCTCTGATTTTCTGAATGGCTTTGTCCTATCCAAATAATAACGAAGCTGTCTGTGAATGTCCAAGGAATGTAGTAGTCTTTCCCCTTTGTTTTGTGGGTTAGGATAAAAAGTAGGTAAGTGGATAGTCTGATTCAAGGCTACACTGGATACTACCTTTGGCATACAGGAAGGGTTGGTTCGTAAGGAAACTCTGTCCTGATGGAAAATGATGAAAGGTTGCACAGCCATGAGGGCTTGTAGTTCCGAAACCCTGCGTGCTAAGGTGATAGCCAGAAGGAAGACTGTTTTCCATGACAAATATTGTAGTTCTGTTGAAGCAGCTGGCTCAAATGGAGGCAGGGTCAGTTTTTCTAAAATGAAACTGAGGTCCCAAGCAGGTACTTGTGGCTTCCTTGGGGGTTTTATATTCTTAGCCCCTCTGAGGAACTGCCTTAAGAGAGGATGAGAGAATAAAGGAGGATCAGTGTTGTATTGTGCAGAAATGGCTGAAGCATGGATCTTGATGGAGGAGAATGAAAGTCCACTGTTTAGCATCTCAGCTAGGTACTGTAATATTTGAGGTAAATTCAGTATCCCAGGATTCTGTCCCTTTTGTTGATTCCAGACACAAAACCGTTTCCATTTGGCGGAGTAGGCTTTTCTAGTAGAAGGCCTTCTGGCCTCCAAGATGACATCCTGCACCTCCTTGGAGAGGAGGGTCTGTTGGGAAATCAAGGAATCCTCCATGCGGCTAGATTGAGGGTTTTCAGCTGACTGTGAAGAGTTTTGAAGTTGTGCTGGGTCAACAGAAGAGGCACTAGAGGCAGGATAAATGGTGGGGAATGCGTCAGGCTCCTCAGGAGTGGATACCAGTGTTGTCTTGGCCAGTCTGGAGCAATGAGAATCATCTTTGGCCTGTCTGCTCTGGCTTTTAATAGAACTTTGGGCAGCAGAGGAAGAGGTGAAAAGGCATAAACTGTCAATTTTGTCCAACTGAAAGAAAGTGCGTCCACTTTCCAGGCCTGTGGATGATAGGTCCTTGAGCAGAATTTTTTCAATTGGTAATTTCTGTGGGTAGCAAAGAGATCTATGTCTGGCCTTCCCCATGCCTGAATTATCTTTGCAAAAACTTGAGGATGCAACTTCCATTCGTGTGGATCTGTCATATTTCTGATTAGGTTGTCTGCCAGCGTGTTTTCCTTCCCTGGCAGGAATTGTGCTTGAAGTTGGATTTGCAATTCCAGAGCCATGTTCCAAAGAGACATGGCTAGTCTGCACAGGGGGTATGAATGAGTTCCTCCCTGTTTGTTTATGTACCACATCACTGTGGTGTTGTCTGTCCTTATCAATAGCTGGCCTGGATGCAGTAGGTCTTTGAAGGCCATAATAGCATTTTTCACTGCTAGCATTTCCTTTTGATTGATGTGTAGGTGCTTTTCTTTATGGGACCATTAGCCCTGAATGCACTGATCTGTCATGTGCGCCCCCCAGGCGTAGTCCGAGGTGTCTGTTGTGATAATTTGATTTGCTTGAGGCATGCAGAAGGGGAGACCCATGTTTCTTTGGCATGTTTGAGCCCACCACAGAAATTCCTTTTGGAAACATGGAATGAGTGGTATAATTGTTTCCAAACTGTGGCTGTGTTGAGACCATAAGTTTTTTAGGTACCATTGAAGTTTCCTCATATGCAGTTTTGCACATGGGATTAGCAGGATGCAAGGTGCCATGAATCCCAGAGCCTGCAGGACTTTCCTTGCAGTCAGCCTGGTGAAGGTTGCCATTTTTCTGAAGTATTGAGATAGTTGCCCTTGCTTCTCTGGCATGAGGTAGGCCATCTGGGTGTTTGTATTCAAGCTGGCACCCAGGAAAATTATTGCTTGAGAGGGTATTATTTTTGATTTCTTTTTGTTGACTGTGTATCCCAGAAAGTTCAACAACTTTATTACAAACGCCAGGTGTTTCAGAAGTATGTGCTTGCTGTCCGCTTGGATCAGGCAGTCGTCCAGATATGGGTATATTTGTATCCCTTGAAGTCTGCAGAAGGCAATTACTGATGCCAGGCATTTCGTGAACACTCTGGGTGCAGTAGATAAGCCAAAGGGCAATGCAGAGAATTGATAATGGGTTGAACCTGCAAGAAATCTAAGGTATCTTCTGCAATCTTGTCTGATAGGGACATGCAGGTATGCCTCCTTGAGGTCCAATGTTACCAGCCAAGACTCCTTGTCCAGCATGGGAAGCAGGTGCTGTAATGTGAGCATCTTGAATTTTGGTACGAGTAAATATGTGTTTAGGATGGATAGGTCCAAAATAGGCCTCCAATCTTTGTCCTTCCTTGGTACCAGGAATAGTCTGGAATAAAAACCTTGACCCTGTTCTTGTGCAGGTACCTCTTGAATAGCTTTCATGTCCATGAGAGCTGAAATTTGTTTTTGTGCCTCTGCCCTTTGATTTTGTGGCAGGTTTGGCATGCCTCTCATATTTGGAAGGGTGTGAAAGTGGAATCTGTAACCTCTGTCTATAATGTCCAGGATCCATTTGTCTTTTGTGACAATATGCCAATTTTTCGAAAATAATGCCAGTTTTCCACCTAAATGTGCTGCCATTAAAGCTTTGCTTGGCATGCAAAGGGGAAAGTCATTCTGTCTGCTTTCTGAATGGCTGTGATCTATCCTCTCCACCTCTTGGTGTAGGTGCTTGCCATTGTCTGGATCTAAATGATCCTTGAGATTGCCTTCTACCCCTCGGGCACCTGTATCTACCTCTGAGGTCTGTCCGTGGCTGGAAAGGACCAATTTTTTGAAGGCCAGTTTCTGCTGAAATGTGGAGGTTGTACCTGTAGGAAATCTTTTACTGTTTGCATTGATCTTGCCTTTTCCTCCATTTTCTTTAATACCTCCTCAGCTTTAACACCAAACAATACATCTTTTTGAAGAGGTGCATCTAGTAATTTAGCTTTGACATGATCTGGTAAGGTTTGCTCTTTGAGCCAAGCATGTCTACGTATGACAGACCCTGTAACAGCAGCTCTACATGAGGCCTCTAAAGCATCAAAACCACATTGCAAGGTATGTTTACCCACTTGCTCAGCACTATGCAACAAATCCTGCAACTCCTTCAAGTCTGGTTGTTCAGGTTGTGTCATTTTGCTTTTCAACTGAGATAACAAAAACTGTTGATACTTTAACATATGGAACTGAGAGTTTAATGCCCTCATGGTTAAAGTGGCTGAGGTGTATACCTTTTCCCCCCACCTTTCTAAAGCTCTGGAATCTCTCTCTGAAGGTAATGGATTTTTGGCAGTAGAGGCCTTAATTCCCTTGGGACCCTGTGAAATAGTTTCTGGGTCAGCAGCATGGCTTTTGTATAGGAATTGGTGTGAATCAGGAACCCGGTAATACCTGTCAGGTTTAACAGGAGCTGCAGGTAAAGAATCTGGGTTAAGGCTGGCCTCTGAGTACACATCATCTAGTATGTCCAAGACAGGAGGGATAGCCAGAGGCCTGTGCTGAGGAAGCAAGAGAAAATCCTTGAGCCTTTTCTTGGAATCTGAGTAATCTTGGCCTTCCCAGGGGAAGTGTTCCCTCAAGGTATGTAAGGTTTCCCCAAAAGAATAGTCCTCAGAGGGGGAGACAGAGGGAATGGACTCCTCCGCATCAGAATCTTCAAAAGGGGAGTATGAATATTCCTGGTCCTCAGAATGTTCTGAGGTAATAGAGGCCTGGTCTGAGGAAGGGTAGTCTTCCTCCAATCTGGGCCTTTTGTCCGAGGGGGGTTGAGAACCCCTGATAAGAGTAATCAAATCCTCAGCCATTTTGAGCATCTGTTTTTTAGGCATGGAGCCTTGAGAGGGGCTCTGTGGAGCTTGTCTTTTAGTTTTCATGGCTGCTTTAGATTTTGTGAAAGCCTTAATGGAAAAAGAAGAAGGCCTGAAGACACCTTGAGAGGTGGCTGGCCTGTCTAAACTCTGAGTTTCCCCGCCAAGAGTGGCGTCGGTATCTGTAGTCGGGGTGGGGGCCGAGGAGCCTGCGACCTCGGGCACAGAAGACACCACTAAAGAAGCGTCATCGGTACTCAGGTGCTGCGTAGGCACCTCGCTAAGAACCGGAGCACCTGTAGCCGGCTTTAGCGTGGTGTCGGTAGAAGTCGCGGACCTTGTATGTCGGTCCTTATCTTTGCGTCTTTTACTCAAAACTGGAGTCGGAGTATCCGACGACATAATGTCATTACATTTTTTACCAAAATAGTGTTGGGCGAACTCTGCCCGACGCTTAATAGTGCGTTTGTTGAATCTAGCACAAAAACGACAGGCCGAGACATCGTGGTCTGGGCCTAAGCAAGGAATGCAGAAGGAATGGAAATCCTTATGCGGTATTTGCTTCCCACATGAAATGCAATTATTAACTTTGTCTGAGGCAAGATAAGTTTCCCCAACGGGGTACTTAGCTTTCAAGAAGACTTCGGCTGAAAAATATTTGTAATCTCAGGAGCTGGCCGACCGGCACTTGCGAACTGCTTCTGCTTCGGGCACCGCGTGGCAAGAAAGACAAAAGAAAATGGCGTTGGCTGGTTCTTTTATACCCCTGCCGCACTGACGTCAGGGAAGAAGCGACGACATCTGACGCCGGACCTAGACTTTGGAATTCGGCTGACCGAGGACCCGCCTGACAGCAGGATAACCCATCTGTTATGACTGCAGCTGTATGCACGATGAACATCCCATAGTTACAGAGACCCCTGAATGCCATTGAGCCTCTGCCAGCTATGACTGAAATTAATGCTGAGCCTACCCTGGAGGAACTCGATGATGCACTAAAAGCACTCTCTTCAGGAAAAGCCCCCAGGAAAGATGGTATTCCCTCTGAAATTCTTAAATGTGCTAGCGGTAACCTAATCTCAGAGCTGCATGTAATACTTTGCCAATGCTGGAGAGAAGGTAGTATATCGCAAGATATGGGGGATGCTGACATACTTACTATCTACAGTATTATTATATTATATGACAAAAGTGATTAACAAGTATCGTGGCATCTCCCTTCTCTGTACCATGGGGAAGCTGTTTGCACGTGTTGTCCTGAAGAGGTTCCACATTCTTGCAGACAGAGTTTACCCAGAGTCTCAGTGTGGGTTCAGAGCTGGGTGGTCTACTGTAGACATGGTTTTCTCTGTTAGGCAACTACAAGAAAAGTGCAGGGAGCAGAAAAAAACCTTTGTACACTGCTGTCATTGATCTGACCAAGGTGTTCGACTTTGTCAGCATGAAAGGTCTGTTTGCAATTCTGGCAAAGAGTGGCTGTTCTCCAATACTGCTTACCATTATCAGGACCTTCCATGAAGGCATGAAGGGGAATGCCATGTACGATGGATCCAAATCTGAACCTTTCGAGGTTCTTAGTGGAGTAAAGCAGGTATGTGTGTATTGGCTCCAACATTGTGTGGTATCTTCATTTCAGTTATGTTGAAATTTGCTTTTGGAACTGCTACAGAAGGTATCTTTCTCCAAACCAGTATAGACGCCAACCTCTTCAAACTGACAAGAGTTAGATTGAAGCTCAGGGTGCTTAGGAAGCTTCTAAGGGAGTTTCTGTTTGCTGATGACACAGCTGCTGTGGCTCACACTCAGCAAGAACTTAAGTCACTCATGACTCACTTTGCGGATGCATGTATGGAATTTGGCCTCATGATCAGCTCAAAGACAACTCAGATGATGGGCCAAAATGTGGGCAGTGTGCCATCAATCATGGTGAGTGACTATGAGCTACAGGCTGTCAATGAGTTCATGTATCTAGGCTCTACAATCTCTCACAACTTGTCGCTTGACAGCGAGATCAACACGCACATTGGAAAAGCCGCTACAACATTTTCCAGGCTGACACAGTATGGGCTAATAATAAGCTCACTGTGCACACCAAGGTGCAGGTTTAATGGGCTAATAATAAGCTCACTGTGCACACCAAGGTGCAGGTTTAATGGGCTAATAATAAGCTCACTGTGCACACCAAGGTGCAGGTTTAATGGGCTAATAATAAGCTCACTGTGCACGCCAAGGTGCAGGTTTAATGGGCTAATAATAAGCTCACTGTGTACACCAAGGTACAGGTTTAATGGGCTAATAATAAGCTCACTGTGCACACCAAGGTGCAGGTTTAATGGGCTAATAATAAGCTCACTGTGCACACCAAGGTGCAGGTTTAATGGGCTAATAATAAGCTCACTGTGCACACCAAGGTGCAGGTTTACACACCCTGTGTTTGTACAGGCTAAGAATAAGCTGACTGTGCAGAGCAAGGTGCAGGTTTAACAGCCTGGGCTAATAATAAGCTCACTGTGCACACCAAGGTGCAGGTTTAAGCCTGTGTTTGGGCTAATAATAAGCTCACTGTGCACACCAAGGTGCAGGTTTAATGTGTTTGTACAGGCTAATAATAAGCTCACTGTGCACACCAAGGTGCAGGTTTAATGGGCTAATAATAAGCTCACTGTGCACGCCAAGGTGCAGGTTTAATGGGCTAATAATAAGCTCACTGTGCACGCCAAGGTGCAGGTTTAAGCCTGGGCTAATAATAAGCTCACTGTGCACACCAAGGTGCAGGTTTACACATGTTGTACAGGCTAATAATAAGCTCACTGTGCACACCAAGGTGCAGGTTTAATGTACAGGCTAATAATAAGCTCACTGTGCACACCAAGGTGCAGGTTTAATGTTTGTACAGGCTAATAATAAGCTCACTGTGCAGCCAAGGTGCAGGTTTAAGCCTGTGTTTGGGCTAATAATAAGCTCACTGTGCACCAAGGTGCAGGTTTAATGTGTTTGTACAGGCTAATAATAAGCTCACTGTGCACGCCAAGGTGCAGGTTTAAGCCTGTGGGCTAATAATAAGCTCACTGTGCACACCAAGGTGCAGGTTTAACAGCCTGTGTTTGGGCTAATAATAAGCTCACTGTGCACACCAAGGTGCAGGTTTAATGGGCTAATAATAAGCTCACTGTGCACACCAAGGTGCAGGTTTAATGTTTTGTACAGGCTAATAATAAGCTCACTGTGCAGACCAAGGTGCAGGTTTAATGTACAGGCTAATAATAAGCTCACTGTGCAGACCAAGGTGCAGGTTTAATGTACAGGCTAATAATAAGCTCACTGTGCACCAAGGTGCAGGTTTACACAGCCTGTGTTTGTACAGGCTAATAATAAGCTCACTGTGCACACCAAGGTGCAGGTTTACACAGCCTGTGTTTGTACAGGCTAATAATAAGCTCACTGTGCACACCAAGGTGCAGGTTTAATGGGCAAATAATAAGCTCACTGTGCACACCAAGGTGCAAGTTTACACAGCATGTGTTTTGAGCACATTACTGCATGCCAGTGAAACATGGACTCTGCATTCAAAGTAGGAGCAGTGGCTCAATGTATTTCATACGTGCTGCCGTAGGCATGTACTTGGTAGCTCATGGCAAGACAAGAAACCCAACAGCACAGTGTTTGAGAGGACGGGCACCACCTCCATGCTCACCCTCCTGAAATAGAAACACATGCATTGGTTGGGTCATGTCTCATTAATGATGAATGATCAAATACCAAAATGCCTCCTTTTTGGAGAGCTGAAATCTGGAATGAGGCTGAAGGAGTGATCCAAACTGTACAAGAAGGACATATGCAAGCATAACCTTAGTGCATTCTCCATCAGTATGAACTACTGGTATTCTCTCACCTCTGACAAGAGTGTCTGGAAGAAGAAAGTGAAGGAAGCTCTCATTATATATGAAACCATCTTGGCAAGGAGAGGAGAAGACAGCCCTCAGGAGGATCCATGCCCATGATACCAAACAAACATCTGCCTACTGTTGCAGACTGTGGAAAGAGAAATAGTTAGAAAAAAGACAGGTATATGGGCCACATCTTCAGATGAAAAAATAAGACAAAAAGAAAGTCATACAGTATAAAAAGAAGATAAGTATGGAAAGAAACTGCTGGGGTGAGGGGGGAGGTGAAAAGACCCCATTACATAGGTAGTATACATTAGCTGATAGGTGAAAGCAGGGTAGCTGAAGGTTTATGTTGTTATGACTTATGCTGTATGTTGACAAAGCATTTATATGCACATATATATTTGGTGTTAATGTACAAAAATATGCAAAATAAATATAAGTGGTTGAATCAAATGAGGAACATCTGATAGCAGTGGATGACTCATGCTGTTTACCGATGAAATGTTAATGTGTACAACATGCAAAGTTAGACACGTCTAAATCAAATGAGTACCATATGAAAGGTCAAAATAAGAAAAAATAATAAATGATCACTGCCACGAATATAAACGAAAGGTGACAAGAAGGATTCTGAAAGGTAACAAGAAGGCTAAGAAAGTGGTATAAAAAGAAGTTATGTTCTTACCATAATGTTCCATCTGTGTTGTTGATCTTCATTTATTCATGACGGATAGGTCTTGGTTCCATTCTTGGAACTGACTCGGCCGATATAACAAGCTCGCTCCACCCTAAAACTCTCGAGCTAAGATTACCCACAGTGGTACTCTCCTCATTGCCTCAGATCGAGTTTGCCCGTAAGGAAAGAAAGCAGAGGCTTTGTCTGAGCAAAAACCCTATTCTGAAACCAGGACCAAGTCCGAACCTCCAGGAGTCTTTCGGAGGGGGTAGGAGGGTGGAATGTGATGAATGAATGAAGATCAACAACACAGATGGATTGTTATGGTAAGAATATAACTGCTTTATCTGATGTTGTTAATCTTCATTCATTCATGACGGATGGGACAGACTCCCTAGCTACTTTACGTCCTGGGATCTACGGAAGGATATTCCTGAGCACCACTGAGCCAAAGGATGCTCTCGCCCAGGAGACCAAGTCCAATTTGTAATGAGTGACAAAGGTATGAGGAGAAGCCCAAATGGCTGCTGCACAAATGTCATCAATAGAAGCTCTAGAATGAAAAGCCACTGAAGTAGCAACCGAGTGGGTTGAATGCACCTTTATTTTCATAGTTAAATGCATTTGGTTCTGTTGATAGACAAAAGAGATGCATACTCTCAGCCATTTCGCCAAGGTGACTTTAAACACTGATCTTCTCAACTTGGGTTCTGAGAAGGACAGGAATAACTGGTCAGATTTTCAGAAAGATTTAGTCCTATCCAAATAGAAGCATAATTGTCTATGTACAGCCAATAAATACAAACAATATTCTCCTTTATTTGAAAAATTTGGGAAGAAAACTGGCAAGTCAATGGATTGATTAATATTCAACTCTGAGACAACCTTGAGTAGGAAGGATGGGTTAGTTCGAAGTGATTCTCTCTCTCTCTCTCTGTGGAAAACAATGCAAGGGCGTTTTACGCACAAAGCCTGTAATTCTGATATTCTACTTGCTAAGGAAATGGCTACCAAGAAAAAAGACTTCCAAGACAAGAATTTTATGTCACAATTTGCCACAGGCTCAAAAGGGATGACGACTCAAAGATTGTAGGACCATCATGAGATTCCAAGGTTCAATGGGCTATGGTGGTCTTATATGTAAAACCCCTTTCAAGAAGGTTTTACAGAGGCAATGAGATACTAAAGAGGAATCCTGGAAACCATTGTAAAAATCTGACATAGCTGCTAACTGGACCCGTATAATAAAAGCTGAAGCTCCTGAATGCAGTAAGGTTGATAAATACTCTAAAACTGAACTGATCGGAGCTGAGAAGGGATCTATTCCTTTTTCCCAGAGACCAAAACACAAATCTGTTCCATTTACTATAATAAATCTTCCTGGTGGATGGTTTATGGGAAGCCAGAAGTATTTTTCGAATGGGGAAAAGAGGTTATTTTGTCTGGCAATTACTGGAAGTGGAGGAACCAAGCTGTCAGCTTGAGGCTCGATAGGTTTGGATGGATCAACCCCTGTGGGTGTGACAGAGGTCCTGGAGTTGAATCCAGAATCCATGGTCGGTGAACCAGGTGAGGCCAAGGGAAAGGGAACCAGACTTGCTGGGGACAATAGGGTGCAATGAGGATTACTTTGCTTCTCAACCAAAGAGTTTTCTTTACAAACTGTGGTATCAGAGGAAAGGCATACAGTAGTCCAGGGGGGCAGTCGTTTACTAGACCATCCCTCGGGGACTCCCTTGAGGAGGATCAGGGCAAATTAGTTGCTGCATTTGTGGTTGGTGGGGGATGCGAATAGGTCGCAGCAAGGCTGGCCTCAGTGACAGAAAATCTCTGTCACTACCACTGGATTGAGGGACCACTTGTAAGACAGGAGAATACATCTGCTCAGTTTGTCTGCACTCATGTTGGAATTCCTGGGAATGTGCACTGCTACTAGAAAGCAGTTGGAGGCTATTGCCCACTGCCAAATTCTCATCGCTTCCCGACACAATGGGCAGGATCTGGTTCCCCCTTGTTTGCTGATATACCAGACGACAGACATTTTGTCTGACTGGATAGCAATTGTCCCCAACAGGACAGCAGAGTGGAATGCTTCCAATGCCAGAAGCACAGCCCTCAGTTCTAGGACACTGATATGCAAAAATTGGCCTCCACTGGGGACCAAGTGCCTTGGACTGTCTTTCCTTGAAAATGCCCCCCACCCCATCAGGGATGCGTCCATAGTCACTACGGCCTTGGGCTGAGGGGGGTGAGAAGGGACGACCTCATAACTCCATTTCTGACTTCATTCACCAGTTCAGATCCTGCTTGCAGCTGTTCGTTATGTGGATCGGATGAGACATACGATGTGTTAATAGGGACCACTGTGATGCTAGGAGCCACTGTAGCAATCTCATGTATAGTTTTGCTAGAGGAACTATAGTAATTGTTGCTGCCATTGATCCTAGCAGTTGAAGGACTAAGCGAGTTGGGACTTTGTCCTGAAAGAGTATCACTCGGAGCTGAGATCTTAGTCTCTGAAGCCTGTGAAGGGGAAGGGTGACCAGGCAAGACCCTGTGTCGAATGTTGCTCCTACGAATTCTAGGCTTTGAGCAGGTACTAGTTTTGACTTCTCTTTGTTTACTGAGATCCCCAAGGAGCTTCCTAGCGGTAGAGTGTAGTGCAAGGCATGAAGCAGTAGATGCTTGGTTGGGGTGGTAAGGAGCCAATCGTCTAGATATGGAAACACTCAGAATTCCTGCAGTCTCAGGTGAGCTGTTACCACTGCCATACATTTGGTGAACACTCTGGGGGCTGTGGAGAGACCAAAGTGCAGTGCTCAAAATTGGTAGTGATTGGCTCCCAACATGAAGCGGAGAAATTTCCTGGAGCGTTTGTCCATTTTTATATGCTAATACATGTCCCGGAGATCTATCTAGCACATCCAGTCATCTTACTCCAGAAACAGGGGGATAGACTGAACCGTGACCATCTGGAATTTGGCTTGTCTGGCTTGTCTGACAAACTGGATGATGAACCACAAACTCCAAGCCAGTCACGGTGCAATTCAGTAGTGCACTTAATAAAACAAATCCACAAAACGTTATTCTCTAGTGCCTCAGAGCTTGATTCGCCTTTATCAGAGTATACACATATATATGTATACAGGGTACATATATTAATACTAGTATACATAGAAAATTTAAAGAAACTAATTTTATTTTACATGGAGAAAGTTTTCATCTGCCTATTACCATTAAATCCATCCCTTATGGTGAATTTTTAAGGGTGAAAAGGTTATGTAGTGACCCGGTAGAAACAAAGAAGGAATTAAATGAAAGTTATAGAAAACTTTGTAGAAGAGATTATAAGGAGGCAGATGTGAAAAAAAGTTTGGACAAGGTTATAAAGAATAAAGGGAATGGAAAGAGGTTTGGGAAAAGTAATGATGAAAAAGAATGCATATATTTCACCTTGACTTATTCTGTGTTGTCGGAAAAGATAATGGAACAAGTTAAGTACTTCTGGAATGTGGTGAAAGGGGAGGTGGGTTTTTTACACTGCAAACAAGTGTGCTTCTCCTTAAGAAGAGGGAGAAGCTTAAAAGATGTCTTAGTACACAGTAAGTTTAAAATGCCAATTATAACAATTAACAAACAGATAGATAAGCAGGGAACTTTGATATGTGGAAAGTGTAGTGTGTGTAAATATGTAGTGAAGGAATTTGGAAGTATAAATGGAACAGTATTTCAAACTAATGGAACATTTAACTGCAATACAGAAGGGGCTGTTTATGGGCTAAAATACACATGTGATAAATTTTATGTAGGAGAAACTAAAAGACAATTCTCCTGCAGGTTAAAACAGCATATAAGAGATACAAAAAATAACAAACAGACAAGCCCTATAGCAGTGCATTTTAACAAATGTCATAATGGTAACCCGGTAGGGTTGCAAGCCACTGTGTTAGATAGGGTAGAGATGAATTTATATATGAATGAACAGCAAGTTAAATGTTTATTAAGAAAAAAGGAAACTATAATGATTTTGAAGTTTAAAACAATGAGCCCAGTGAGTTTAAATCAGGAATGTATGTGGAAAAGTGTGCTGTGAAGCAGCAATGTGTGTTTTAATGGGGAATTGATTAATTTTTAACTGTTTAATTATGTAATTGGGTAGCTAAATAAGTATAAAATGGGGGGATGTGATTATGTGAATGTATACTCTGATAAAGGCGAATCAAGCCAAGGCACTAGAGAATAACGTTTTGTGGATTTGTTTTATTAAATACACGACTGAATTGCACCGTGACTGGCTTGGAGTTTGTGGTTCATCATATTTTTGTGCATTGAGAAGTGGTTTACATTGTCTGACAAACTTGTTTAGGATGCTGAGGTCCAAAACTGGCCTCCAGTCCCCCGTCTTTTTTGGCACTAAAAAGAACTTTGAGTAAAATCCGGATTCTATCTGGTCTGACTGGTAACTGGATGACTGTTTGTTGGGGCAGCTTTCGGATTTCTTGTGCTGCTACATCTCTCTGACTGGGTGGAACGTCGGGGATATGCCTTTGCGGCTTCGGCTAAAGATCGAATGGGATGTGATGACCTCGGGTAATTATTGTCTGCACCCAGGAATCTGTCTTTATGAACGCCACATTAAATGGTGCAGAGAGACTCATCCCCCGACGGCTTCCAGAGGCAAGCAATCGGGCCACTCTTCAGGAGCACTGATAGGGCTGCCCAGAAAAAGAATCTCTGGACCCCTGGCTAAGCAGACCCCCTTTGCCTCGGGAGGAGTGTGTGTGTGTGTGTGTGTGTGTGTGTGTGTGTCTTCCTGATGACCCCCTCTGCCTCGGGGGGCATGGGGTGTCTTCCTGATGAGCTCCCCCCTCTGCCCCAGGGAGAAAACGCGCTATGTGTGTAAGGGAAAGGCCCTTGGGATTTCCTGAACCACATCTTTCCACTTCTCTGATTCCTAGAGTAGGAACATTGGGGAGTGGAAAAATGTACATCCACAGCAAACAGGGTCTTGCCGTCCTTCTCACACCTGGCTAGCATGTCTTTAACCTTTAGACCAAAAAGAGAGAAGGCATTAATGGAAGCGTTGATGAAGGAAGACTTAAAAAGGTCCGCAATGTCTCACAAGTGCATCCAGGCGTGATGTTTCATGACAATTCCTGCACCTGCTGCTCTGGCCACCCCGTCAGTTGTACGGGAAAATCAACCGCATGGACGAGTTGGATATGGATTCCAGGGTGGCAAGCTGTGAGGCAACTTTGTCATGTACCTCATCAGACATAGCTCCTGCCAAAGTCCCTGACAGTTCCATGATCAGGTCTCTCTGGAGATGGGTAAAATGTGCCAAATAGTTCAATGACCATATGGCAAAGGTCGGTGAGGCATAAACCCACTTCCCTAACCTGTTCATCATCCAAGATTCCCTGTTTGGAGGCTGGACAGCAGGACTCTCCTCAGAGTTCTTTCCTTGTGGCTGCTGCTACCACCATAGTGTCTACTGTCAAGCCTTTGGACCAATGTGGGTGATCCTCTGGAGGGGAGCGTATTTTGTCCGGTCTCTGGGGGATTGGCTCAATGGTGTCAGGAGTCGTCCAAGTGTGCTGCACGATGAGCTTGACTAACTCATCTGCAGGTGGGGTTACCCAGGAAGTAGAGGATCAAGCACGGAAAGCTTGCAAGAGTACAGATTCCTCAGAAGAAGGGTTGGTGTGCTTCCAGTCACCCCTCTGTTTCAGTATCTCCAGTATCTCACAAAGGAGACATCCTCAGGGGGCGACCGTAAGGACTCTTCCCCTCATCATAATCCATATCTTCAGTGAGAGATTCCTCAACGGAATCTATGTGCTTCCTCTTGCACAATCTCTTGTGGGGTGGCTCTTCAGGGGGAACATCTGAAGAGGACTCCGAAGAGAGAGTAACCCTGAGATATGGTATCTTGTTTCTCCCATGCCTGATGTCCCAGCATACTAGACTGGGTCAGCTGTGAACCAGAAAGTGTGTATATGTGGCATTCCGGCACCAAAGGGACCAACTGTGAACCTGCTGAGGCAAGTGTCCCCTCCATAACCTGAAAGGCAGGCCCGCCCAAAGAGGGATGGGAGCCCAGAATTGAGAAAGACAACCTCGGAGCCGGGGTCACACCCTGCTCCAATGAGCCTGCCTCCAGAGAAGGAGCTGAGAAAGGACTCAAACCTGCCAGAGCAACCAGAACCATAGACGGTGGCTTAAAGAAAATCGGTGCCATACTAGGAGTCATGGTGCCAACAGACCAGTCACGGTCTCGAGGGTGGGTCGGCATCGATTGAGCCGTGGACTCTGGAATCATGGTAAGATCCACCAGCGGAACCGAAGAAGCTGGCACTGGGATAGCTGCCTGCATCGAGGGCTCCCAAACCAGCAGGAGGTTGAAGGAGGAATATATGTTGGAGTCTTTGGAGAAAAGTCCTTTGCAACAGGTGGGAGGGAGGTTTTGATGGAGTTGGGATGCCTCTGGCCACTAGGAACTGATCCATAACTTTCACTACGTCGAGCTCCAAAAGGGTCCTGGTGGAACGGATTGACATCCCCAATGGAGATTCAGACTGATCAAGCAATGGACTTAGCTGCTGTTCAACAAAGGGGTCAACTGATGAGAGAATATCTGTCCCTGGCTAGTGTCTCAACCTTCAGCACTGTTGAGATTGGAGGGAGGCAGTGACTGGTTTTAATGGAAAGACTATTTTTGGTACAGAGAGGGTCTGTGGTACCGTGGAATGGGTTGTTACTGTGGGAGAAGTAGCCATTTTGGTTCCGTGGTCAAGGACAGCACCATGGATGGAGTTTGAGATTCTGGTGCCAAGACAGGTGTCAAAATCATTTTTGCAATTTTTAGTTTTGGTTGCATATGAACCTGGGCCTTAGTGATTTTCAATTCCTGAGGATGAGGAGATGACTGGCTCGTCTTCTTCAACTCTTTTTTAGCAGGGGTTGAGCCCTACACCTCAGATAAAGCCTCCGAGAAAGGTTTTTTTTAAAAGACCCTTCAGAATTAGTTTATTCTTGCGCTCGGCTAAGGTGCGGGCACTAAAGCCCTTACAGAGCCCGCATGGGGGTTGAACTTTTAAGTGTGGTACCCCCAAGACAATAGACACAGGAGAGATGGCCATCAGAGTTTGGCATCTTCCTGCCACATTTATCACATTGTTTAAAGCCAGTAGTGCCCTTTTTGTCCATCATTATAGTAATATCCAGATAACAGTAAACCCCCAGCAATGAAAAAAACAGCAGTTCAACAGTAGCAAAGATATACTGTCATGACAGGCCACACACACACATGCACAAAGAAAATATTTTTTTTTATATTATATTACCAACAATGGTAAATGAGGGAAATACCCTAAAAGATATCAACGATAGCATGTGTGTGTGTGTGTATATATATATATATATATATATATATATATATATATATATATACACACACACACACACACACACACACACACACACACACACACACACACATATGGGTTCACTACATAAGATAGAAAACCCATAATACTGACGACCAGAATCCCAGGCCCACAATACCAACAGACCAGAAACACGAAATGGCACAATCCCAAAGCCCAAAATACCAACTAAATGCTTCCTAGCCCTGCAACCCCATAGAAGAGTGTGAATATCTAAAATAAAAGAGAACTGTTACCAGTGGATTCCTGTACGACGGCTGACATAGCAAACATGGCTGACCAGCATTATGATGTGCCCGGAGTCATGGGCGAGCTATATCCAAGACTGAAATCCCAGAAGTGCAAGGAGGTGCTCATCACTGATGGTTACGTATACCATCTGGAGAGAAAATCACACAGCAGACATTACTGGTGCTACAAGGGAAAGCACAGCAATAACTGTAGAGGCAGAACAGTGACGGAATCACTTTCCGAAGGTGAGAAGTCAAGTAGATGTCACACAACCATGTAGGGGATCCATTAGAGATTGAGAGGTATAACGTGTATGGTACCCTCAGGGAAAAGGCTGCAATGTCCAGGGATACCCCATGCCTCTTAGTAAACAAAGCAATGGCATCAACGTCTCTATGCTGTGTACATAGCCTGCCTAACAGGAAAGCAATGTTACAACAGATCAGGCGTGTGTGCTATAAAACTACATGTGAGACGCATATACCTGATTCAACTTTGGAGACCTTGGATTTAAGTAGATTTCTGTTACAATCGGTGAAATTTGTAGTAAAATGGGCTGCAGACCCAGCATCAGGTACATATGTACATGTGGTTGTGTTCAGTACTGTAAATAATCTGCATGATTTGAGTGTGGCCACCATCTAGTTAATGGATGGCACATATTTTTGTAAAGGCGCCATATGCCGCCAATTGTACAACATACATGGGATAGTAAAATGCTCTGGTTATAGTAAAAGTGTCCCATTAATCTACTGCCTGATGTCTAAGAAGTCCTTGCATGCGTATAATATGTTATAGCACTGTGTGTTGTACCTATTTGCTTCCCAAAACTTTAAACTGTCTCTGCAATACATTTTGTGTGATTATGAGGTTGCTGCTATTAAGAGTGTGAGACTGAACTTTAGTAATGTGACAGCTAAAGGCTGCCTATTCCATTTTGGACAGAACATCTGCCGCAAGGTTCAGCAACTGGGATCGGGTAAGATCAATGTCATACATTTCAATTAGCTATTAAGTCACTAGTTGGACTGGCATTTTTGCATGAAACGGAGGTTATAACTACATTTAATGAACTAAAGGATTCCCTTCCTGAGGAGGGTTAGGACATCATAAGATATTATTTTCAGACTGGTATGTCTTCGGCCGTTCACGGAAATTTGCAACAAGATCTACTTCAGTAACATGGTTTCCACTGCTGTTCCCGATACAATTCTGGAACATTTCAGAGTTTAACAGGTTGTTCCTGCCACTAACTCAAAATTCTGTAGAGGCGTGGCATCGCCGTTTGAAGTGTCTCCTAGGTAACAGGGCAACGGACCTATCAGTATTGATGTCATGCTTGGCTAAGGAACCGACTAGTGGGAATGGTTTACGTGAGTGTCTTGTAGCAGGATGTCCACCCTCACCGAAACGAAGGAGGTTTCTTGAACAGCAAAACAAATTCCAACATATCCTGGATAATAAAGATGAGTACACCTCTATAGAGTTTGCAAAGTGTATTGCTTGTCTACTGAAAATGTGATGTTAACGCTGCTGTTGTGCTATTATCTGTGCATTTATGTCTGTACTGTTGCGTTGATGTATTATACGTCTGTGGTGCTTTGTGGAGACAACTGCTGTTATGTCTGGAATGACACGAGACTTCGTACCATACTTTGGTGTTTGGGGATTGGGATGATTCAATGACACTGTCAGTCCTCTTTCTGTTTAAGACTACAAACCTAGGTGTATTAGGACAAGATGTGTTGTATGGTGTTAGTATTAGATGTTGTACTGTACATCTCAGCTGTCGGGATCATGTTTTCGAGATTTTGGGCTGTCAGTATTCTGGGCTTCGGGATTGTGCCGTTTCGGGTTTCTGGTCTCTCGGTATTGTGGGCTCGTGATTCTGGTCGTTGGTATTATGGGTTTTCGATCTTATGTAGTGAACCCACATATATAGCTATCTATATATATATATATATATATATATATATAAAAATATATATATATATATATATATATATATATATATACATATATATAAATTACCAAAGAGTAAGGGAAGGGAGGGGCCTGTACCAATGATGGTACTAAGAAATACCGGTAAAGGTAAAAGGGAAGGAAATTTTCACTCGCACAAGAAGTAAAGTATCACAAAGTATAAACGACTAAGAATAAAGGAGTTATAAGCTACTGGAAAAGCAAAACGTCAATATTTAGAGAAAAAATTAAACACTTCTGTTGACAGCTGGTCTGAAGCGACTTGAAAATCTACGCAGCAAACGAGATCTGAGGAGAGGGGCACTATGAGTAATTTTAGCTCAACAGTTTTTGGCTGGTGCAAGTCGGTTCCGAGGATGGAACCCAGACCCATCCATCATAAATGAATGAAGATTAACAACATCAGATCTTCAGTTAGAAAATGTGGACAAAATATCTGGCAGAGAAAGCATCAATGGTTAACCTGGTCAAGAAGGACCGGCACTCGTGCGAACTGCTTCTGCTTTGGGCTCCTCTGCAAGAAAGACTGATGTAATGGCGTCAGCTGCCTGATTTTATACCAGTGACAACCTGACATTAGTCCTGGAGCAACAGCAACCAACGCAAAAATACTAAGCCTCTTGTATTCGGGCCGAATGAGGGCTGCCCCTGGCAGGATAACCTAAGTGTGATGATGTAACTGTGAAACACGAAGAATATCATTGGTTAACCTGGTCAAGAGGGACAGGAGATGAGCCAGTGAGCCTGGAGGTGCTTTTCTGGGTTTTCTTTGAACGATGTGGGGCTTTCAGTTTGTCTTAAGTGTGTGATCTTGTTTCACAGTTTGCTAACTGAAGGTGAGTACATAGCTTTCCTATAATTATTGTGATGTATGCTGGTTGTTTATTTTGGGATTATACATCTCTGGATAGAGAGAACCACTAAAATAATGGTGCTTATGTGGCATTTGTCATGGTGATACAGGATAAAATGGACCAATATGAGCTGGGAGTATTTAAAGTAGTTGGGGAATTCTGCCAACCTGAGTTCCTTAAGGGCAGTATGGCAGGAAATTTTGCAATTGTGCTATAACACTGATAAAGCTTATGGGCCAGATTCCAAAAGAATTGCTCTCACTGCAAGTCTGCCCTGATTCCGAAAGACTCACTCTCAGTGTAACTGACTCACTTCAGTGTAAGACGTATCCATAAACAGGCTTACATCAGACACCAAATTCAAAAATACCTACTATCAGTGTGAGTGGTCACTTACACTAAGAGCAAGTCTTTTGGAATCGGGCCCTATTTACCTGTAGGGTATGGGAGGTGGAGGAAATTGGGGCTGCATACAGCATGCTTAACAAAAAAAAACCTTTGGAAGCTAGATATTTCTGACATTGTTTAAGGATCCTAGTTTTTGAAGTGTCTTCTTAATGACATTACTTATTTGCAGGTCACTTTTTAGGTTACTGATGGTCACTCTGGGTAGTTTTGTTCTGGGTACTATGTCCAATTTGATGTTCATTGGGCAACAGTATAGTTAGTTTGGCTGAACACTGAGGCACACATACGAGAAAGAACAGCACTATTTTAGTCTTTTTTGGATTAAGTAGCGCTCACACTGCTCTGGACAGAATCTGAAGTAGCAGAAAGTCCTTTTGTTCTAGGACTGAAGATCCAACAGGTGGGCTTAACAGATTAACATGGAGTCATCAGCATACTTGACTTTTGTGGACAGTCCAGTAGAAGTTTGAAATTTAATGATGAAAATGTTAAACGCTGATGGTGCAAAGTATTGGCCCTTGTGGGGCTCCTTGATAAGAAGGAAGGTAGAAAAAGTTGTTTGCCATTTGACAAACAGAGTGCAGTCTGTGAGGCAGCTTTTGAGCCATGCAAGGCTTCGCAAAGACACTGAGTTTTTCTAGTATTTGTAGGAACTTAGAGAGGGATAGTGTGTCAAATACCTTTGACAGGTCTAGAAAGGTAGCTGAGACTTGTTGGTTATTGTCATGATATTGGCTTATGTTATCCAGAAATGAAAGTAAGACAGTTGTACTGGTAACAGGATGGCTCGCCCACAAGCACAGGAGCTACAAATTTGTTGAAACTGTGCTGAGATGGGGTGGGGGGCTAACATGTTATCCAAAACTTTCAAAATCACAGGTCGTTACCTATGGTCACTCCAAGTGGTTTTGTACTGGGGACTATGATATTTTGACTTCTTGAATGTTGTTAGAGTTTCAAAGGATTAAGTACAAAACTCTGTTTTTGCACACAGACAAGAAAATGACAACTGGTGGCATCCTGACAAAGCTGCATCAGCTTTGAAAAATTTTCTTTTCATAGTGATTTTAAACTTTAGGTCAGAATGGCCGATTGCTGAGACAATTATGCTGTGGGAATCTACATTTTATACATCACGCTTCTGTTTTAGTTTATAGCTGTGCTTTTATCTACATTTAACTATTTTAAGCTGCTCTCACCCTAGCAAATAACATACTTTCTGCATGTCTAGCGGTTTGAAATGTTGTTAGAAATGTTATACAAACCTTTGAACTTTGCTTGTGTTTAGTACGAGCAGTTTGTGAGTGACCTTCATCTCTTACTTCCTCCTTCCTCCTCCTCCTTTTTGACATCTTGTTTTCAGTCCTTTCTTTCTGTTTATCAATAATTCTGTGGAGTCTGGAAATTTGTGGTTGGACAGAAACTCTGTGGGGTCCAAAAGCTCGAATTAGCCTTGCTGTGTCTATGGTAGAAATGGTGCTGTTCGTCTCAGTTTGGGTCCAGGATTCTGCCTCTGTCTGTGTTAAAGTTTCAGAGTCGGTAGTTATGTTGATGGTCCCCATTTGATGGCCAACTGTAGATGATATGTCACTAATGCTGTCAGATTTATATTTGTGTTGCAAGATTCTTTTGATATGATCTGTACAGAGCTCCTTTTCAGGTTTTTGTATCAGTGGTGTGTGGGCCTGGAAAGGTAGTTCATCGTGACCAGATTCAGAGTCCAGCCTGACTGTTTTCAGCGACTCTCTTTCCCTTTTTCTGGGATGCTCTTGTTGCCATGTATCTTGCTCTTTACCACTGCGCCACTCTTCTTGTTCGGAGATCTGCAGCATATGCTGGACAGGGTTCTGAAGCAGTCTTGCCAACCTTTCCAGACGTTCAACCAACGAAAGCTCCCCTTGTCTGCTGACTTCAAAACTGTTCAGTTTTTTCTGCCTTTGTAAGAATTTCTTCCAGAGCTCATCCAAACTACCATTAGTCTGCACACTTCTGTTACTTGGAAGTTCCTGAAGCTGCTTTTGCATACCATCAGTTGCCCTGCTCCTAGCAAGCTCACAGTGGTGATTTACCAGTGGTTTTGCATGCTGGAGTTCTTCTGTCCCACTTTCTCTAGAAGTGTCCGAAGCAGAATGTGTATCACAGAAACTGTGGTCAGCTTCAGCTCTCAACGCAGAGAAATGCTGTGCTCCTCTCTTCCTGTGTGTGTAACCTGTTTCTTTAGCTGTGTAATTTTTCAAATGCAAAGTGCCTTTTGACTGCATTCCTTCCTGTCCTACTGTGTAATGAGCAGGATAAGACGTACTTTTGAAGCGTAGTTCTTTCTCATGTAGTCCCCACTTGTCAATCATGTAATCAGGATACTGATGACTATCTCTGAATCTTGCCCCTTCCTGAAAAATACCTTTCTGGCTGTGCTTAAAATCTGTGGAGTGAGGAGTGGTTCTGAAATGCACCCCTTTCTGACCAGTATCATCAGGACCGACCCTCACGTTTTCATGATCTGCTATCTCCTGTTTGCCTGGAGAGGAACTCTTGCTTTGAGGTTGTAATGGATACTTAATGTAAGACTGCACTGGGGTCAAAGAAGCAGAAGCATCTCTCTTTTCTGATGAAACAGGCTGCTTGGAACCTGTTATCAAAAAGACACAAGAAAATATACAGTTAATGAAGAGTTCAAAACAGCCACTACAGTGCTGGGCAACCATATTATTTAAGATACATGATAAAGAACTGTTCAAAAAATACAAATAGTTTTAACTGAGTGCACCTACAATTTGTACATCTTGCAGAAAACTGCTACATTACAACAGTCCTGGTGGCAGTGAACACCGTACAGTTTCTGAAAAAGAGGATCCTGTCGCAGCATGTTGCTTTACTTGATAAAGTGTTTAAGCAGGTGAACGAAGAGGAAGAATTTTGTAACAAGAAGACATGTTAAGGAAGGTCTTGAATCTGCTTGCATACGTAACACAAGAAGGGCATTGTGATGACCTTTGGGAGTCACAAATGGGAGCCTGGAAATGCTCCAATGGGATAAGTGCTCTACCCTCGTCAATAAACAAAGTAAGTAAATTAACAAATACATATGTACATCGAATGTGTTATGCACATCAGTGAATTCAGTTTTAAACACCTGTAGAGTCCTTCATTTGACACTGTTCTGTGTGAATAACACACACACACACACACACACACACACACACACACACACACACACACACACACACCATTTCCCATCATTCTCTTCTTTTCTTCTCACCCTTTATTTAACAAGTTTTAATTTTCCATTTGAGCACCAATAATTAACATTTCTGTATGGGACAATTCAGCTAGAAGTGTACTTCTTGCTCTCAGTTTGTATACTTAGCTATATAATTTTTTTTACCAAGACTTTGTGCTTAACAACATGATTTTGGCTCTGTCCAGCAAACAATGTTTCTATGTTTCTATTAACAACAATAATATCTGACAGATGATGGACAGCACAGTTGTTTTTCACACAAATTAACCCAAGATTCCTAAAGTACAGTTTTGTACCTACCATAAATGTAGATGTTCGAGTGTTCACACTGCTGCAGTCATTACACACGGGTTATCCTGCCATCAGGCGGTCCCACAGTCAGCCAGAGTTCCAAAGTCTTCATCCGGCGTCGGTTGCTGTTGCTTTTTCCCTGACGTCAGTGCGCCAGGGGTATATAAGATGCATCCAACGCCATTTTTCTTCAGTTTTTCTTGCCCCAGATGTCAGGTGCCCCCAAGCAGGTAGGCAATACATATTGCTAATAAAATATATACATATAAAATGTAAGCAATACCTTCAGTTACAAGCAAATACACCACAAAGGTTGTATAGGATAGAAAGGCATAGATAAGTCCAGCTAGTTCAGAGGGGATGGAGGGAGGGTAACTTGGACTGCAGCAGTGTGAACACTCGAACATCTGCATTTATGGTAGGTACAAAACTGTGCTATGTTCATCGTGTTACACTGCTGCAGTCATTACACTTGGGTAGAATCCCAAAGCTAAGGTTGGGTGGCTGGTCTATAAAGAGTTAGGATTGGCTATGAGGCCCTGCAGAACTGCCGTAGCAAATCCTGCTCTGGATTTGGAGTAGAGGCAAGTGGTAATGCTTAGTAAAGGTGTGCACTGATCTCCAAGTTGCAGCCTCCAAAATTTCCTTGGTAGGTACTCCTCTGAGAAAGGCTGTTGAAGTGGCTCTTGCCCTGGTGGAATGTGGCCTAATGTTATTAAGGACTGATTTTCCATGCTGTGTGTAGCAGTAATGAATACAGTGTCCTATCCATTTGGATATAGTCTGATTTGAGATAGCCTTGCCCTGTGATCCTGCAGCATATGCTACAAACAGTTGCTCAGTCTTCCTGAAAGCTTTTGTTTTGTCCAAGTAGAAGCATAGCTGCCTGTGTATGTCCAAAGAGTGCAGAAGTACATTGATTTTGTGGCAGGTCTGGCGTTCATTTTAGCCTTGGTAAAGTATGAAAGTGGAACCTGTAACCTTGAGACACAATATTCAGAACCCATTTGTCTTGGGTGACTGTTTGCCAGTTTTGAGAAAAAAGTGCTAGTTTTCCCCCTAAGGGGGCTGCCAAAAGGGAAGTGCTTGGCGTACGTTGGGGGAAGTCATTGGGACTGTTTCCTGTAAGGTTGGGACTTGTCCTCACCTCCCTTCGGGGTTGAGGTGCCCCACTGTCGTTGTCTGTTTGAGCCTTGGGTTTGAGATCTGCCCCTTGGGCGTCTGTATCTGCCTCTCTGTGGCCTGTCTGACACTGGAAAGGACCAATTTTTGTTGGCCAATTTCTGCTAAATCGAGGTGGCTGTACCTGTAAGAAATCCTTGACTGTTTGCATAGATTTAGCTTTATCCTCCATTTTCTTTAACACCTCTTCTGCCTTAACATCAAACAAGGTATCATGCTGTAAAGGAGCATCCAATAATTTTTCCTTAACATGATCAGGTAAACTCTGTTCCTTTAACCAAGCATATCTTCGAATCACAGAACCTGTAACTGCGGCTCTACAAGAGGCCTCTAAAGAATCAAAACCACATTGCAGAGTATGTTTTCCCACCTGTTCCACTGCATGCAATAAATCCTGTATTTCTTTATAGTCAGGAGCTTCTGAGCTCGCAAGCATTTTCTGTTTTAACTGAGCTATTAAATATTGTTGGTACTTAAGCATGTGAAACTGGCAATTTAAAGCCCTTACTGCTAAAGTTGCAGAAGTGTAAACTTTCTTCCCCCATCTATCCAAAGCTCTGGAATCTCTGTCAGAGGGTACTGGATTTTTTGCAATGGAAGCCTTAACCCCTTTTGGACCCTGAGAAATAGTTTCAGGATCAGCAGAAGGGTTTTTATAAAGAAACTTGTGAGAGTCAGGGACTCTGTAATACCTATCTGGCTTGGCTGGTGCAGGGGGCAAAGAATCATGAGATGAGCTGGATTCAGAGAACACATCATCCACAATATCTAGCACAGGCAGAATAGCCAGGGGCCTGTGATGAGACAATAAACGGAAATCCCTGAGCCTTTTCTTGGATTCTGAATAATCCTGACTTTCCCAATGGAAATGTTCCCTCATGGTATGTAAAGTTTCCCCAAAAGAATAATCCTCAGGAGGAGAGGCTGAAGGGATAGATTCTTCAGCATCAGAGTCCTCATAGGGGGGTAGAGAGTATCCCTAGTCTGAAGAGGAATCAAAGGAAATGGAAACCTGAGCAGAAGAATCATAGTCTGTATCCTGCCTAGGCCTTTTCTCAGGAGGGGGATGGGAACCCCTGATTAGAGTAATGAGGTCTTCGGCCATTTTAAGCATCTGTTTCTTAGGCATGGAGGACTGTCCAGGAGAATGCTGTACTTGCTTCTTTGTCTTTAATGGTACTTTTGTCTTGGCTGTTGCTTTAATGGTAAGTTGTGAAGGTCTGAAAACACCCTCAGAAGCCGATGCCTGCTCAGCGGCTCCGGACCCATCTGAGGGATTAGTTTCCGTAGGCCCAATACCTTGAGGTTCCAGAGGCCTAATTGTCTCCACGTGGGAGTCGGAGGTGGCCTGTGGCTCTGAGGTAGCGGGTGTCAGGGGCTGCGAAAGCGCCTCACTGAGAACCGGTGACTGGCCTAGAAGAGGTTTCGTCATCAGTTTTGGACCTCGGGTGCCTGTCTTTATCCTTGTCTTTGCGTTTTTTCGGAATTGCGGTCGTCGGTTAATCCGACGGCATAATATAATCGAACCTTCGGCCAAAGTAGTGCAAAGCAAAATTAAAATGTCTTTTTATAGTGCGTTTGTTAAATCTAGCACAAAACCAACAACTAGTGACGTCATGATCATGGCCTAGGCATGGAATACAGTAAGAGTGGAAGTCCTTATGAAGTATTTGCTTCCCACAAGAAATACAATTATTAACTTTTTCTGACATTGGTCTGAGGCAAGAAAAATGTTTCCCCAACGGGGTACTTAGTTTTATTGAAGACTTCGGATCTGAAATTCGACTTCGAAAATCTCAGGAGTCGGCCGACCGGCACTTGCGAACTGCTTCTGCTTCGGGCACCGCGCGGCAAGAAAGACTGAAGAAAAATGGCGTCGGATGCATCTTATATACTCTTGGCGCACTGACGTCAGGGAAGAAGCGACAGCAACCGACGCTGGACCAAGACTTTGGAACTCTGGCTGACTGCGAGACCACCTGACGGCAGGATAACCCAAGTGTAATGACTGTAGCAGTGTAACACGATGAACATCCCCTATTCCATACATTCCTTTCAACAATCCCTTCCTAAATATCAAAAATAGTCCCATTTTTCATGTACACGAGTCTCGGTGTCAGTTTTATGGACCTCATCAGTTCTAAACAGTACATCCAACTTTACTAATTTCTGTAAAGTCACTTGCTAGACATTTTCATAGATTAAATTCAGCTTTCTGTTGAAAATGTAAAAATAAATTTAAGTTGCTAGCCCCATAATTTCAAAAGTTACATCCAGAAAAGTTTCACCTGATAGGTCTTATTTTAGTTACCATAAAACTCAAGGGTATAACCGATTCATGACATGCAACTTATTTATTGTGTATCCTGCAGAAAGAATGAATTTCCCTGTCACCATGTCCAAATATCCCCTAGTCAGTATTAAATTACACCTGGTCTCTACTGAAAATAGGGGTTAAGTGTCATGGGACTAACTCGGTCAACAAAAGTAAATAAATGAATACATAAGTGAACTACTTATGTGCTCTGGCATTGTGAACAAACTTGGGGTAAGTATAGTGGTGCAGAAAAAAAAAAGTCTAATCTTCTTCACTAGTCTACAGATTTGGGGGGGGGTCTATAAATAGGGTGCTGTTCTTCTCCAGCTTCTCATTCAAAATGGAGAATGTGCTAATTAAACATATTTGGCACATTAGACTACCCTTGGTAGACTATCAGTATTTAAAACTTGACTTTTTACTGAAATTACCAACTTTGATTTTTTCCTAATGACTCTGTTTCTCAAGTGGATATTTTAATGGACTGAGCAAGCTGATGTAAATAAGGAAAGTACAGTTGTGTACACTTACCATAAATGTAGATGTTCGAGTGTATTCACTGTTGCAGTCATCACACTTGGGTTATCTGCCTGCAGGTAGCCCTCAGTCGGCCCGAATACCAGAGACTTAATATTTCTTGTGTCGGTTGCTGTCACTCCAGGTCTGACGTCAGGTCGTCAGGGGTATAAAAACATGCAGCTGACGCAATTACATCAGTTTTTCTTGCCCCAAATGTCAGGAGCCCCCCCAGTAGGGAGCTAAGCTATGATGGAAAAATCTCGACCAGTAAAAAGTAAATACCTATACCCCTGCAAGGGGTGAGTAATATACACAGAGAGGAGAGAGAGAGAGTGAGAAGGGGGCTGGAGGGAGGGAAACCAGTACTGCAACAGTGAATACACTCGAACATCTACATGTATGATAAGTGTACACAACTGTACTATGTTCTTTGTGTTTCACTGTTGCAGTCATCACACTTGGGTTGATTCCCAAAGCTGTAGAAAGGGTGGAGGCAGTCAAGAAGTGTTTGGGCTGGCTAGTGTGCCCTGCAGGACTGCAGTTGCAAAACCCGCCCCGGATTTGGAAAATATAGGCAGGCGGCAATGCTTGGTATGTGTGTACAGAGCTCCAGATAGCAGCCTCCAGAATGTCCCTGGTAGGGACTCCCCTGAGGAATGCTATAGAGGTAGAAGTTGCCCAAGTTGAATGTGTTCTGAACCCCTGAGGGGTTGATTTCCCATGGTGTTTGCAGCAGGAATGGATACAGTGTGCTATCCATTTGGAAACTGTCTGTTTGAAATGGCCTTGCCCTCTGCCCCTGGTGCAACACTGAGTAGTAACTGTTCAGATTTCCTGAAGGGCTTAGTCCTATCCAGGTAGAATCTGAGCTGTCTGTGCACATCCAAGGAGTGCAGAATCTCTTCCCCTTTATTTTGAGGATTAGGGAAGAAGGTTGGCAAATGGATATATTGGTTGAGAGCCACACTGGACACCACTTTGGGCATAAAGGAAGGATTAACCCCGAGGGAGACCCTGTCAGCATGAAAAATAATGAAGGGTTCCACGGCCATAAGTGCTTGTAGCTCAGACACTCTTCTCGCTGAAGTGATGACCAGGAGTAATGCTGTTTTCCAAGAGAGGAATGCTGCAGGCTCAAAAGGGGGCAGTGTGAGCTTTTCCAGTACAAAGTTAAGGTCCCAAGCAGGGGTGGGTGCTCTCCTTGGTGGCCTTAAGTTGTCTGCCCCTCTCAGGAACTGTCTGATGAAAGGGTGAGAGAATAGGGGTGGCTCATTGCTGTAATGAGCTGAGTTGGCAAAGGCATGGATTTTAATGGAGGAAAAGGAAAGGCCTTTGTGGAAGAGATCTGCTAAGTAATCCAAGATTAGAGGTAGGGAAGGCAGAGTTGTGTCCTCTCCTTTAGATTGAATCCAGGAGCAATACATTTTCCACTTATCAGCATAGGATTTCCTTGTACTGGGTCTTCTGGCTTCAAGAATGACGTTCAGTACCTGCTTGCTTAGGCTGGTCATTGGGGAAGAATTCAAGGAATAAGCCAGGCTGCAAGATTTAGGGTTTGCAGTTGCGGATGCAAGATCTGTCCCCCTGCTGAGTGAGCAGGGTGGGGCTCTGGGGTAGGTGCCAGGCTGTGCAGGAGTGGGTACCAGTGCTGGTGTGGCCAGTCCGGGGCAATCTGAATTGTTCTTGGTTTGTCCTGTCTTATCTTGAGCAATATTCCTGAGAGAAGGGGCAGAGGGGGAAATGCATAGATTGAGAGGTTTACCCACTGGAAGGATAGGCCATCCACCTTCCAGGCCCTGCTGTGAGGTGTCCTGGTGCAGAATTTGCTGAGCTGGTGATTGCAGGGGGAGGCAAAGAGATCCACCTCTGGGGTCCCCCACTTCTGACTCAGAAGGCTGAATGTGCTGGGCTCTAACTGCCACTTGTGTGGGTCTAGGAGATTTCTGCTTAAGTCATCGGCCAGTGAGTTTTGTCTGCCTGGCAGGAATTGAGCTTGGAGAAGGACCTGCATGTCCAAGTGTTCCACAGGGCCATGGCTAGCCTGCAGAGTGGGTAAGAGTGGGTTCCCCCTTGCTTGTTGATGTACCACATAACTGTGGTGTTGTCTGTTTTTATTAGCAGGGGTCCTGGTGAGAGTAGGGATCTGAAAGCTGTTAGTGTGTGCTGCACAGCTAGCATCTCTTTTTGGTTTATGTGCAGATGAATTTGACTTGGGCTCCAGTAGCCCTGAATGCACTTGTCGTCCAGGTGTGCCCCCCAGACATAGTCTGATGCATCTGTGGTTAGGGTCTGGGCGGCGTGGGGTTGAGTAAAGGGTAGTCCCTTGTTGTGGTTGCATGCTGCTGCCCAAAAATAAACTCTGTCCTTAGACAAGGTATGATAGGAATGACGGTTTCCAGGTCCTGAGAATGTTGGCACCAAAGAACTTTTAAGTACCCTTGAAGTCTCCTCATATGCAGTCTGGCATATGGAATTAGTAGGCTGCATGAGGCCATGAACCCTAGGGCCTGCAGGATTTTCCTTGCGAATAGCTGGGTTCTGGTGGTCATTTGACTGAAGTAGTTTGTCAGACAGGCTTGTTTTTCTGGTGTAAGGAATGCCATCTGGGATGCTGTGTCCAAGCTTGCTCCCAGGAATACAATCTTTTGACTGTGGACTAGTTTTGATTTCTTTTCATTGATGGTATACCCCAGGGAGGCATTCATTACAGTGTGGTTTTGACACCCTAGAAGCATCGCAACAGCAATTCCTGTCTGCCTGAATCAGGCATTCGTCCAAGTAGGGGTACATTTGAATTTTTCTGTCTGTAGTAGGCAATGACTGGAGCCAGGCATTTTGTGAATACTCTGGGAGCAGTGGATAAGCCAAAGGGAAGTGCAGAGAACTGATAATGCATAGATCCTGCCATGAAGCGAAGATATTTCCTGCATAAGTCCCTTATAGGGATGTGCAGATAGGCTTCTTTTAAGTCTAGGGTAGCTAACCAGGCATCTTTGGTCAGCATAGGAAGAAGCTGCTGCAGGGTGAGCATTCTGAATTTTGGTACCACCAGGAATGTGTTTAGAATGGAAAGATCTAGGATTGGGCACCAAGTACCCTCTTTTCTGGGTACCAGGAAAAGTCTGGAATAGAACCCTTGACCTATCTGTTCTGCAGGAACACGCCAAATTGCCCTTATAGAGAGCAGGGATTGAACTTGGTTTTGTGCCTCTGCCCACTGGTTTGGAGGAAGGTCTGGGAACCATTTTGGGGTTGGCAGTGAGTGAAGTAAAATTTGTACCCCTTGGATACAATATTGAGGACTCATCGGTCTTCGGTGATGGAAGTCCGTTTTTTTTGCATGATGGGCAAGTTTTCCTCCTAGGAGCACAAGCAGTTGGGCAGTGATGGGGAGTGGAGTTGAAAAGTTATTGAGAATTCTTCCCATAAGGGGGTGGCTTAGCACTCCTTGTTTTTGAAGTGGAGGCACTCCATTGCTTAGATCTCTGCATACCCTGAGACTGTAGTCTGGGGGGGGGTCTGTTTTCCCTGGGTCTAGTTTGAGATGGCCTTGAGGGGGCTGGAAAGGACCAATGTTTCGAGGGGCAATGCCTACTGAATCTAGGAGGCTGTACTTGCAAGAAATATTTGACTGTCTGCATAGATTTAGCTTTTTCTTCCATCTTTTTAAAAACCTCTTCTGCTTTGTTGACAAACAGACTGTCCTTATTCAAAGGAGCATCTAGTAATTTTGATTTGACATGGTCTGGCAAGGTCTGCTCCTTAAGCCAAGCAAGCCTTCTCAGTACAGAACCAGCGACCGCTGCCCTGCACGATGCTTCTAGGGCATCAAAACCACACTGCAATGAATGCTTGCTGACTTGGCTTGCAGAATGCATAAGCTCTTGTAATTCTTTATTTTCTGCACAGTCCATAAAGGTAGCTATTTTTTGCTTATGTTCCATAATATGTTGTTGCTACTTCAGCATGTGAAAAGTACAGTTTTGTACCTACCATAAATGTAGATGTCCGATAGGTATGCATCTGCAGTCATAACATATGGGTTGTCCTGCCTCAGGCAGCCCTTCGGTCGGCCGGATTCCAAAGTCTGGGTCTGGCCTCGGCTGATGTCGCACTTTCCTCGACGTCAGAGCATCTGGGGTATAAAAGCATCAGCCGATGCCATTTTCCTCAGTTTTTCTTGCCCCAGATGCCAGGTGCCCTCTAGGAAGGCTAAATTTGGATAAATGTTAAAAAGTTCCAAACATTTGCAAATTATATACATGAATAAACAAACAAATACAACATAATAGATTCCCCCAGCTAGCTAAAAGAGGGGTAAGCACCCCAGGAATACCACAGAGGGGAAGGAGGGAGGGTAATCCTGACTGCAGATGCATACCTATCGGACATCTACATTTATGGTAGGTACAAAACTGTACTATGTCCTTCAAGGATGCATCTGCAGTCATAACATATGGGTAGAATACCATAGCCAATCTGGGGAAGGAGGTACTAAGAGAAGGATGGTGTAGTTAAGATCCCCTGCAGGACTGCAGTTGCAAACCCTGCTCTGGATCTAGAGTATAAAGGTAGATTGTAATGCTTGGCAAATGTATGCACGGAGCTCCAAGTAGCAGCTTCTAAAATGTCCTTGGTAGCCACCCCCCCGTAGGAAAGCTGTAGTGGTGACCATGGCCCTTGTGGAGTGAGGCCTGATATTTTCAGGAACTGTCTTTCCATGAAAGGAGTAGCAAAAGCAAATGCAATTTCCTATCCATTTTGAAATTGTCTGTTTGGAAATTGCTCTTCCTTGCACCCCAGTTGCATATGCTACAAAAAGTTGGTCAGTTTTTCTGCTAGTTTTTGTTCTGTCCAAATAGTAGCGTAGTTGTCTGTGTATATCCAGGGTGTGCAAAAGTTTTTCCCCTTTATTCTGTGGATTAGGGAAGAACGTAGGCAAGTGAATAGCTTGGTTCAAGGATACCCTGGAGGAAAGTGAATAGCTTGGTTCAAGGATACCCTAGATACCACATTTGGCATGAAAGTAGGATTGGTTCTTAGTGACACTCTATCCTGGTGAAAAATAAGAAAAGGCTGCACTGCCATTAACGCTTGTAACTCAGATACTCTTCTTGCTGAAGTGATTGCCAGAAGGAATGCAGTTTTCCAAGATAGAAACTGTAGATCCGCTGATGCTGCTGGTTCAAAAGGAGGTAGTGTCAGTTTTTCCAGCACAAAATTGAGATCCCAGGCAGGTAGAGGGGGTGTTATTGGAGGTTTAACATTTTTGATCCCTCTCAGAAATTGTCTGAGGAGAGGGTGTGAGAAGATGGGTGGATCCACACTGTATTCTGCTGAAATTGCTGAAGCATGAATCTTAATGGAAGAATAAGACAGGCCATTGTGGAACAATTCTGCTAAGTATTCTAGGATATGTGCTAAGTTTGCCACTGTGACATCTGTGCCCTTTGATGTGCTCCAAATGAGAAATCTCTTCCATTTAGCTGAGTATGTCTTCCTTGTGGAAGGCCTGCGAGCCTCCAGGATAATGTCCTTCACCCTCTGAGATAAAACAGTTTGATTGGAATTTAAGGAATTTTCCAGGCAGTTAGCTGCAATGTTTTCAAGTTGGGATGCATGGTCTTGAAATTGTTCTGCATTAGAAGAAGAGGCCATGAATTTGCCTGAGACATGCTTCTCAATAGTGGGTACCAGTGTTGTCTTGGCCAGTCCGGAGCTATTAGTATCACTTTTGGCTGTTCCTCCCTGATCTTCAGTAGAACCTTGTACATCAATGGGAGAGGTGGGAAGGCATATACTGTTAGGGCATTCCAGCTGAAAGAGAGAGAGTCCACCCTCCAAGCTTGTGGGTGGTATGTCCTTGAGCAGAATGTCTTCAGTTGGTGGTTGAGTGGGGAGGCGAACAGATCTATCTCCGGCATTCCCCATGTCTTTGTTATGATTTTGAAGATGCCTGGGTGCAGCATCCATTCGTGTGCATCCATGGTAGTTCTGCTTAAGCTGTCCGCTAGTGCATTTTCTTTTCCTGGCACGAATTGGGCCTGCAGTTGGATATTGAGATTCAGGCATAGATCCCACAGATTCATAGCCATCCGGCATAGAGGGTAGGAATGTGTGCCTCCCTGTTTGTTTATGTACCACATGACCGTGGTGTTGTCTGTCCTTATTAACAGATGTCCTTGTTGGAGGAAGGGTTTGAATGCCTCGATTGCATGCCTCACTGCCAGCATTTCCTTTTGGTTTATGTGCATGCTTAGCTGCCCTTGAGGCCACAGGCCTTGGATACATTTGTCCTCCATGTGTGCTCCCCATCCTCGGTCTGAGGCGTCCATGGTGATGGTCTGCCTTGTTTTTGGTTTGTTGAAAGGCAACCCTTTGTTGGACTGGCAGGCCTGAGCCCACCACAGGAATTCCTTTTGAAGGCATGGAATGATTGGTATCATGGTTTCTAAACTGTGACTGTGTTGAGACCATACACTCCTTAGGTACCATTGTAATTTCCTCATATGCAGCCTGGCATGTGGGATTAAAATTATGCAGGATGCCATGTAACCCAGGGCCTGCAGGATTTTTCTTGCAGTAAGCTGAGTTTGTCTTGTCAGAATCATGAAGTAATCTGGAAGTTGTTTTTGTTTTTCTTCTGTGAGAAAAGCCATCTGGGTGTTTGTGTCCAGATCTGCACACAAAAAGGTTATCCTTTGGGATGGTACTAGTCTTGACTTTTGGATGTTGACTGTGTATCCCAAGGTCTGTAGCAGGTGTATGGCATAGGCCAAGTCCTTTAACAATTTTTTCTTGTTGTCCGCTTGTATTAGGCAGTCGTCCAGGTATGGATAAATTTGAATTCCCTGTAGTCTGCAATGTGCAATTACTGATGCCAGGCATTTCGTGAATACTCTGGGCAGTAGATAAGCCAAAGGGCAATGCTGAGAATTGATAATGCTCTGATCCTGCAAGAAATCTGAGGTGTCTTCTGCAATTTGGTCGGATAGGGACGTGCAGGTATGCCTCCTTGAGATCTAGAGTCACCAGCCAAGACTCCTTGCCCAACATGGGAAGAAGTTGTTGTAGGGTCAGCATTTTGAATTTTGGCACAATGAGATAAGTGTTCAGTGTGGACAGGTCGAGAATAGGCCTCCATTGGTTTTCTTTTCTTGGTACAAGGAATAGTCTGGAGTAAAATCCTTGGCCTTGTTCTGAACATGGTACCTTTTCTATAGCTTTCATCTGAAGTAAATTGCTGATTTGTCTTAAAGCCTCTGCCTTCTGATTTGGTGGAAGGTTTGGCATTCCGCTTCTTTTTGGCAAAGTGTGGAAGTGAAACCTGTATCCTTTGTCTATTATTTGCAATGTCCATGTATCCTTTGTAATGCAATGCCAGTTTTTTGAGAATAAAGCCAGCTTTCCGCCCAAGGGTGCTTCCAGTTGATCCCTGGTAGGCGGAATCAGAGTCAAGTCATTGGGTCTGTCCTGTTGTAGTTGTAGCTGTTGCACTACTCCTCTGGTTGGCAGGCTGCCACTGACGGCCTCTGTAGGAGCCCTTCGATTGACCTCTGCCTCTAGGGCGCCTGTTCCTGCCTCTCTGGGCTCTGTTAGAGTCTGGAAAGGACCAATTCTTTGTAGGCCAGTTTCTGCTGAATCTCGGTGGTTGAACTTGCAGGAAATCTTTAACTGTTTGCACAGATTTTGCTTTTTCTTCAACCTTTTTTAGAATCTCCTGTGCAGGGGAGCCAAATAAATTTTGTTTCTCCATTGGAGCATTGAAGAGTTTAGCTTTGACATGGTCCGGCAAAGATTGCTCCTTCAGCCAGGCATGCCTACGAATAACTGCCCCAGTCATAGCTGATCTAAATGAAGCCTCCAGTGCATCATAGCCACATTTTAAGAAATGATTACTAACCTGTTGTGAGTTATGTACCAAATCCTGAAGGGATTTACGGTCTAAGGGTTCAGGAGAAGAAAGTTTCTTATTCAGTTCATCTAACAAATACTCTTGGTACTGTATCATATGGAATTGACAGTTTAATGCCCTGGCAGAAAGAGTTGCAGATGTATACACCTTCTTTCCCCATCTCTCCAAAGCTCTAGACTCCCTTTCAGAGGGTAGGGGATTTTTGGCAGTAGTGGCTGCAACCCCTTTAGGGCCCTGAGAAATAGTTTCTGGGTCTGCAGCATGGGCTTTATACAGATGGAAATGAGAATATGGGACCCTGTAATATCTGTCAGGTTTGGCAGGGGCCGGAGGAAGAGTATCAGGGGCTGTACTGACATCATTGTACACATCATCAATTACATTTAGAACAGGGGGTATAGCTAAGGGCCTATGCTGAGGCAAATGCAAAAAGGTCCTTAATCTTTTTCTAGAATCAGAGAAATCCTGACCTTGCCATTGAAAGTGCTCTCTCATGGAGTGTAAAGTCTCCCCAAAGGAAAACTCTTCAGGAGAGGAGGCCGAAGGGAAAAATTCCTCTGCATCTGAATCCTCATAAGGCGAGTAAGCCCCTTCCTGGTGGTCTGACAAGTCAGATCCATCAGTGGAATCATCTGAGGAGTGTGGTTCAGAGGGGTCAGTCCTGGGCCTTTTGTCTGGAGGAGGTTGAGAGGCCCTGTCTGGGTGAGGTTGTGAACCCCTAATTAAGGAGATAAGGTCCTCAGCAAGGCTGAGGATCTGTGAACTAGAGGAAGGCCTCTGGGATGTAGATTTGTCAGGCAAAGCTTTTGAAATTTTTGCAGCTTTAGCCCTAGAGAAGGCCTTAATGGACATAGAAGCTGGGGGCCTAGCTGCCCCACGTGCAGGGGAAGAAATGTCCAAAGGTATGGTGTCGGACAATTCCTGAACACTAGCTTCGGTAGGTAGTTCTGAAGCTGACTCAGCCGGGGCCTCAGTGGTCGGAAGTATGGTTTCGGAAGAAGGAATCGCCGAGGACTCGGTTTCGAAACGAGACACTCGCGGTAGGCCTAGCCGTGGTTTCAGCGAAACCACGGGCATGAGTGTCGGTCCTTTTCCTTGCTTTTGACCATATGCGGTCGAGTCTCCACGGCATTTTATAAGCAAAAGCGGCTCCAAAAAATTCCTCTGCAAACTCCGACCGACGTCTAAGAGTTCGTCGGTTGAAGGAGGCACAGGCTAAACAGGCCGATACGTCGTGGTCTGGGCCTAAGCAAGGAAGGCAGTAAGAATGGAAATCCTTATGAGGTATTTGTTTCCCACAAGTTAAACAATTATTTACTTTGTCTGACATCGGCTGAGGCAAGAAAGAGTCCCCAGCGGGTGCTTAGCTTTTGAAGTCTTGGTAGCTGAAATCACTGGATCTGACCGACCGCACTTGCGAACAGCTTCTGCTTGGCACCTGGCGGCAAGAAAGACGGAGGAAAATGGCGTTGGCTGATGCTTTTATACCCCAGATGCTCTGACGTCGGGGAAAGTGCGACATCAGCCGAGGCCAGACCCAGACTTTGGAATCCGGCCGACCGAAGGGTTGCCTGTGGCAGGACAACCCATATGTTATGACTGCAGATGCATCCTTGAAGGACATCTGGCAATTCAAAGCCCTAATGGCAAGAGTTGCAGAGGTGTATACTTTCTTACCCCATCTGTCTAAAGCTCTGGAATCCCTGTCAGAAGAAGTGGGATTTTTAGCTGTAGTTGCTTTGATACCTTTAGGCCCCTGGGAGATGCCCTCTGGGTCAGCAGTAGGATTTTTGAAAATGAATTTGTGAGAGTCAGGAACTCTGTAGTACCTGTCTGGTTTCCTAGGAGCAGGGGGTAAAGTATCAGGAGTTAAAATGGATTCCATAAAGACATCGTCCACAACATCCAGGACTGGGGGTATTGCTAAAGGCTTATGTTGTGGTAATTCTAGAAATTCTCTGAGTCTCTTTTTGGACTGAGGATAGTCTTGGCATCCCAGTGGAAATGCTCTCAAAGTATGTACGGCAATAGATTCCTCTGCATCTGACTCCTCATAAGCAGATACAGGCATGTCTTCATAATCAGATACCTCAGAGTCATCAGACTCTTGGTCTGTTAAAGCTGCTTGGGACATGTCTCTTTTTCTCTTAGCAGGGGAAGGCTGACTTCCCCTAATCAAAATAATAAGGTCTTCTGCCATTTTAAGCATTTGATGTTGTAGGAAGGAAGCTGGTGCATGAGTCTGTCGTCCGTTTTTTAGGCATACTGCATACTCTTGGCCTTAGAAACTCGGTAGTTTTAGACAGAACTGAAGACGCGAAAGAAGTCAATGGTTTGTGTCGAATATTGGTAGTGTGAAGAAAGTACAGTTGTGAACACTTAACATAAATGTAGATGTGCGAGTGTATTCACTGTTGCAGTCATTACATTTGGGTAATCTGCTTTCAGGTTGCCCCCAGTCGGCTTGATTAACAAAGTCATGAGTCCTGCATCGGTTGCTGTCCCTTCTTCCATGACGTCAGGTCGTCAGAGGTATAAAACATCCAGCTGATGGCATTACATCAGTTTTTCTTGCCCCAGATGTCAGGTGCCCCCCCCAAATGGGGAGCAAATAAACATAAAAACACAAAGGTATACCTCCAACAAAAAGCAAATACACCAAAAAGGCTTTTAAGCATAGTAAAGGAAAGTAGAGGTATAGCCAGAAGAAGTTAGGAGGCTGGAGGGAGGGTAACCAGGACTGCAACAGTGAATACACTCGAACATCTACATTTATGGTAAGTGTACACAACTGTACTATGTTCTTCGTGTTTCACTGTTGCAGTCATTACATTTGGGTAGATTCCCAAAGTCATGGTTGGGAGGAGGAGTTTATATAGCATTAGGGCCAGCTATAAGGCCCTGCAAGGCAGCAGTGGCAAAGCCAGCTCTGGATTTAGAGAAAATTGGCAAATGATAATGCTTGGTGAAAGTATGTACAGAACTCCAGATTGCAGCTTCTAGGATGTCCCTGGTAGGAACACCTCTGAAAAAGGCTGCAGAAGAAGATGCAGCCCTGGTGGAGTGAGATCTGATCCCCTGGGGGACAGGTTTTCCATGGTGCTTATAGCAGAAATGAATGCAATGGCTTATTCATTTAGAAATTATTTGTTTTGAAATAGCCTTCCCCTCTGCCCCTGCAGCAAATGCTACCAGCAGTTGTTCGGATTTTCTTCAAGGTTTAGTCCTGTCCAAGTAGAATCTGAGTTGTCTGTGCACATCCAAGGAATGCAGAATCCGTTCCCCTTTGTTCTGTGGACTGGGAAAGAAGGTTGGCAAATGAATGGACTGATTAAGAGCCACACTGGATACCACCTTGGGCATGAAGGATGGATTGGTCCTGAGTGACACCTTGTCCGCACGAAAGATGATGAAAGGCTCCACTGCCATAACTGCCTGTAATTCAGATATCCTTCTAGCTGAAGTGATTGCTAAAAGGAAAGCTGTTTTCCAAGAAAGAAATTTTAAGTCTGCAGTAGTAGCTGGCTCTAAAGGAGGTAGAGTGAGTTTCTCCAATACAAAGTTAAGGTCCCAGGCAGGGGTTGGAGCTCTCCTGGGTGGTCTCAAATTTGCGGCCCCTCTGAGGTACTGCTTGAGCAGAGGATGAGAGAAGAGGGGAGGTTCTGTGTTGTAATGAGCTGAAATGGCTGAGGCGTGGATTTTAATGGAGGAGAAAGACAGGCCCTTGTGAGATATCTCAGTTAAGTATTGCAAAATCTGAGGTAAACTGGGAGCTGCTGTACTCATCCCTTGAGAATGGTTCCAGGCACAGAATCTTTTCCATTTTTCAGCATAAGATTTTCTAGTACTAGGCCTCCTTGGCTCTAAGATGAAATCCATCACAGGTTTGCTGAGGGATAATAAGGGTGAGTTTAAGTAATTAGCCAGGCTGCAAGGTTCAATGTTGGAAGCTGAGGGTGCAGAATCTGGTTCTCCTGCTGAGACACCAGGGAAGGGATCTGAGGCAGATGCCATGGAGGTAACTGCAACAAACTGCGGAGGAGGGGGCACCAGTGTTGACGCGGCCAGTCTGGAGCAATCAAAATCATCCTTGGTTTGTCCTGTTTGACTTTTAGTAGAACTTTGGAGAACAGAGGCAGCGGGGGGAAGGCGTACACTGATAGTTTTTTCCAGCTGAAGGACAGAGCATCCTCTTTCCAGGCTTGTTTGTGTGGAGTCCTTGTGCAAAAAGTACAGTTTTGCACCTACCATAAATGTAGATGTTCGAGTGTTCACACTGCTGCAGTCATTACACTTGGGGTAACCTGCCGTCAGGCAGCCCGCAGTCGGCCTGAGTTCCAAAGTCTTGGTCCGGCGTCGGTTGCTGTCACTTCTTTCCTGATGTCAGTGCGCCAGGGGTATATAAGATGCACCCGATGCCATTTTCTTCAGTTTTTCTTGCCCCAGATGTCAGGTGCCCCCAAGTAGGAAGGCAATACATATTGCTAATCAAAAATATACATTTGAAATAAAAACAATAGCTTCAGTTACCAGCAAATACACCCCAAAAGTTGTATAGGATAGAAAGGTATAGATAAGTGCAGGTAGTTCAGAGGGGATGGAGGGAGGGTAACCTGGACTGTAGCAGTGTGACCACTCGAACATCTACATTTATGGTAGGTACAAAACTGTACTATGTTCATCGTGTTACACTGCTGCAGTCATTACACTTGGGTAGAATCCCAAAGCTGAGGTTGGGTGGCTGGTCTATAAAGAGTTAGACTTGGCTATGAGGCGCTGCAGAACTGCCGTGGCAAATCCTGCTCTGGATTTAGAGTAAAGAGGCAGGTGGTAATGCTTGGTAAAAGTGTGCACTGAACTCAAAGTTGCAGCCTCCAAAATTTCCTTGGTAGGTACTCCTCTGAGAAAGGCTGTTGAAGTAGCTGTTGCCCTGGTGGAATGTGGCCTAATGTTATTTGGGACTGATTTTCCATGGTGTGTGTAGCAATACCGAATACAGTGTCCTATCCATTTGGATATAGTCTGCTTTGAGATAGCCTTGCCCTGTGATCCTGCAGCATATGCTAGAAACAGTTGCTCAGTTTTCCTGAAAGCCTTTGTTTTGTCCAAGTAGAAGCGTAGCTGCCTGTGTATGTCCAAAGAATGCAGAAGTTTCTCCCCTTTATTCTGGGGATTTGGGTAAAAAGTTGGCAAATGGATGGTTTGGTTAAGAGCAAAACACTAGATACCACCTTTGGCATAAAGGTAGGGTTTGTCCTTAAAGATACCCTGTCCTGATGAAAAATTATAAAAGGTTCCATTGCCATTAATGCCTGAAGCTCTGAGACTCTTCGTGCTGAAGTTACTGCTAGGAGCAGAGCTGTTTTCCATGATAAAAATTTTAGATCGGCTGTACTGGCTGGCTCAAAAGGTGGTAAGGTCAGTTTTTCCAAAACGAAGTTGAGGTCCCAAGTTGGTGTAGGTGCTCTCCGGGGTGGTCTTATGTTTTTAACTCCTCTGAGGTACTGCTTTAGCAAGGGATGAGAGAATAAAGGAGGCTCCATGTTGTAATGTGCTGAAATGGCAGAGGTGTGGATCTTAATTGATGAGAAGGATAGGCCTCTGTCCAGCATCTCAGTTAAGTATTGTAAAATCTGAGGAATGTTTGGAACAAGAGGGTCAAGGTTTTGAGCCTGGTTCCAGGTGCAGAATCTCTTCAATTTTTCTGAATAAGCTTTCCTGGTGCTAGGCCTCCTGGCCTCCAAAATGACATCCATAACAGCTTTAGAGAGAGGTGTTGCCTGTTTGACTAATGTATCTGCCAGGCAGCCAGGTTTAGGGTTTTGAGCTGACCGTGCAGGATCCGATTGTTTTGTTGAGTCAGAAGGTGTGGAATTTGAGGCAAAATCCATGGTGGGCCTTGAACCAAGTTCATAGGTTCATACTAGGCTATCTGCCCTGGGGCAATTATAAGCCTAGCCAGATTCTGTATGGCTTACACCACCCCTTGATTTGAGTATACTGTGCCCTTTTTAAGGTTTAGTTTACTGTGCCTCTGTCTAATAGTGACACGGGAGTAATCCCTGGGACAAACCTACGATCCCCCATCCACCTATCGAGATTCTTCTTGAAGAGATTCAGTGAGGTGCTCTGCCTCACATGAACTGGAATTCTATTCCAGAGCGAAGAGCTCTGGGTTATGAACCTGTCCATCCAGCAAGTTCTATTTATTTCTGTGCTGAGGTTCAAGTCCCTCGCGCGTGTGGCTCTAAAGGATTTAGATTTACTGAGGTGGAGCATGTCCATTAATTCTGGATTTGACATAGCTTTGTATGTCAGGCATAGATCGCCTCGACGTAGGCTGTATGCAACTGAGTAGAGCTGGAGTTTTTTTAACCGAGCAGCATATGGCATCTGTTTGAGACCCTTATCCTCTTGGTGAGATACTTTTGGGGTCTTTCTAATTGCTGCAGGTGTCGGGTAAGGTACATCCCAAAAGGGGCACTGTATTCTATGATGGGCCTAATGAGGGATGAATAAAGGGGCACGATTACCTCTCTTGATCTAGATGTGAAACCCTTGATGAGGTGGGCTATGTAGAAGGTCTTTCTAACCACTTTGGCAATGTGGTTTTCAAAGGAGAGATTGCTATCAACTTGGGTCCCCAGGTCCCTAATAACTTTCTCTGTACTTAATGGGTTTCCGCCTATGTGGTAATTTGTGGGCACATTGTTTTGCCAAAGGGTATGACTATACATTTTTGGCATTTAGCTTTAAACCATGGCTGGCACCAGTTATCTGTCTCTGTGAGACCTTTTGAAGGATGTTTGTATCAGCTGGAGAGTCGATTATGGCCAGTTTGCAGTCGTCTGAACTTGGTGAGCCATAGGCCTCCCACATTTGCCTGTACCTGAAAAGTATATACCGAACAAGACTGGTCCCAGGACAGAACCCTGTGGGATGCCACTTGTGACGGTTTGAGTCTGACATGGCTCCAGCAACTCTCACTCTGTGGGTTCTGTCTTTGAGCCAGTTTGCACCCATCTTCTGACATAGGGTTTATATTCGCTGGATAGCTTATCTATGATGCCAGTGGGTATTGTGTCAAATGCCTTTGCAAGGTCCAGATAGGCTGTGTGGACTACCTTTCCTTCATCTATGGCTTTGGTGACTTTTCGAAAAAGTCAACCAGGTTCAAAAGGCAGGATCTGTCCTGACAAAGCCGAACTGGTAGGATCTAGTGTCTGTAGGTCCCCAATGTCTTTGTTTATGAGCTCCATGATGATCCTCTCCATAGCCTTGCAGACTAAGCTAGTCAGGCTTATGGGGCGATAGTTTCCAGGGTCCGTAGAGGCTCCACCTTTGTGGAGTGGGACCACTGTTGCTGTACGCCATTCTGTGGGCACATATCCTGTAGTGAGGCTGAGATTGTATAGCTGTTTTATTTGAGGGATTAGTTCCTCTTGGAGTTCATGTAGGATGCAACCTGGGGCGCCATCTGGTCCCATGGAAGCAGTATTTTTTGCTTTGGAGAGGGCAGCCTTCACCTGAGCATCAGAGATGTTTGGGAGACAGCCCTCTGCTGGGATAGATACTTGCTCTTTTGGGGGGGGGTGGAGAAGTTTGCACTGAACCTGTCTGCCAGGATATTGGCGATGTCTGTGGGTTCAGTGTATTTTTTGTCATTTAGAATCAACTCAGAACAAGTCTGGGAGTTGCATCCCAGGTTCCTAACATAACTGAAAAAAGCCTTATGATTGTCTTTGGTGTTCTGTGCAATTTTTCTCTCGAAGCTGGCCTTGGAGGATTTTATGAGGGATCGTAATTTTTTGCTAGTACTGATCAGAGATGCCTTCCCTATTAGGGATTTTGCCCTATCATGTAGTAGCTTCCTCCTTCTGTTGTACAGTTTATTTATGGCAGGGGTCCACCAGACTGGATGGCTGCCTTTGGATGATTGGGTCTTGGTTTTGTTTGGGATAGCATGATCCATGCATTCCTGGAGATGTCCGTAGAATGCGTTTATATAGGATTCTGCAGTTTGGGCCATAGTTTCCACTGGCCCTGGGACCTTGAAGGATTCCACTTTGGTTTTGAGAAGTGAGAAGTTCGCTTTTGAGAAGTTTTTCACTGTGGTTTTCTGGGCATGGGGTGGGGTTGGGTTGTGGACATCCAGTGAAATTAATTTATGGTCTGATCTTACCAGTGAGGGATATACTTCTGGTGTGGAGCATAGAGTCCCCATGTTGGTAATGATCAGGTCTAGTATGTTGTCCCCTCTTGTGGGAGTGGTGACTTAAGATACAGTACCAGTGCTTGCGTGGCCAGTCTGGAGCAATCAGGATCATCTGTGTTTTTTCTTGTCTGGCTTTTAAAAGTACCTTTGAAAGAAGAGGCAGTGGCAGGAAGGCATAAACTTTTAGGTTTTTCCAGCTGAACAGAAGAGCATCCACTTTCCATGCTTGTTTGTTATAAGTCCTTGTGCAGAATTTTTGTAGTTGGCAATTCAGTGGCGAGGCAAAAAGATCTATGTTTGGGCATCCCCATTTTTGCGTTACCATGTTGAAGATTTGTGGATTCAATTTCCATTTGTGAGGGTCCATGATACTTCTGCTTAGATCATCTGCTAGAGTATTTTTCTTTCCTGGCAGGAATTGTGCTTGCAGGTGAACTTGATACGTTAGAGCTGTGTTCCACAAGGTCATGGCTTGCCTGCATAGGGGATAAGAATGAGTGCCCCCTTGCTTGTTTATGTACCACATTACTGTGGTGTTGTCTGTCTTTAATAATAATTGCCCTGGATGCAGAAGGTCCTTGAAAGCTGTTAGGGCATTTTGAACAGCCAACATCTCTTTTTGATTGATGTGAAGATGCATCTGGTCTGTGGTCCACTTGCCCTGAATGCAGTTTCCTGCCATATGTGCTCCCCAGGCGTAATCCGAAGCATCTGTTGTTGGAGTCTGCCTGGCTGTGGGTAGGGTAAAAGGCTGACCCTTGTTTAGGTGACATGTCTGTGCCCACCATCGAAACTCCTGTTGTAGGGCAGGGAATCATTGGTATTACTGCTTCTAAACTGTGAGAGTGCTGAGTCCAAACACTTTTTAGGTACCATTGTAATTTCCTCATATGCAGTCTGGCATATGGTATTAGTAGTATGCAGGATGCCATGAATCCCAGGGCATGTAGAATTTTTCTTGCAGGGAGATGGGACTTTTTAGCCAGTAATTAAAAATATTGAGTTAGTTGAACTTGTTTGTCTGGCGTGAGGTAAGCCATCTGGGCCGTTGTATTTAAGCTGGCACCCAGGAATATAATCTGTTCTGAGGGCACTAGTTTTGACTTCTTTTCGTTTACTGTGTACCCTAGAGAAATTATCAACCTTTTTACAAATGCCAGATGCTGTAGAAGAATGTCCTTTGTCTCTGCTTGAATGAGGCAGTCGTCTAGGTATGGATATATTTGGATTCCTTTTTGTCTGCAAAATGCAATTACTGGTGCCAGGCACTTTGTAAAGACCGTGGGCGCAGTAGATAAGCCAAAGGGCAGTGCAGAGAATTGGTAGTGCATTGTACCAGCTTTTAATCTGAGGTATCTTCTGCAATTTTGTCTGAGGGGGACATGCAAGTATGCCTCTTTGAGGTCCAGAGTAACAAGCCAAGCCTTCTTGCCCAGCATGGGTAGAAGCTGCTGTAATGCAACATTTTGAATTTCGGAATATCCAGGTAAGTATTTAGAATTGAAAGGTCTAGTATGGGCCTCCTGGCCTTGTCCTTTCTGGGGACCAGGAAGAGTCTTGAGTAAAATCCTTGTCCTTGTTCCTGTTGTGGTACTTTTTGAATAGCTCTCATGTCCATGAGGGCTGAAATTTGTTTTTATGCCTCTGCCCATTGATTTTGTGGCAGGTCTGGCATTCCTTTTAGCCTTGGTAAAGTATGAAAGTGGAACCTGTAACCCTGAGACACAATATTCAGAACCCATTTGTCTTGGGTGATTGTTTGCCAGTTTTGAGAAAAAAGTGCTAGTTTTCCCTCCAAGGGGGCTTCCAAAAGGGAAGTGCTTGGCGTATGAAGGGGAAAGTCATTGTGACTGTTTCCTGTAAGGTTGAGACCTGTCCTCACCTCCTTTTGGGGTTGAGGTGCCCCACTGTCGTTGTCTGTTTGAGCCTTGGGGTTGAGATCTGCCTCTTGGGTGTCTGTATCTGCCTCTCTGTGGCCTGTCTGACACTGGAAAGGACCAATTCTTTGTTGACCAATTTCTGCTAAATTGAGGTGGCTGTACCTGTAAGAAATCCTTGACTGTTTGCATAGATTTAGCTTTAGCCTCCATTTTCTTTAACACCTCTTCTGCCTTAACACCAAACAAGGTATCATGCTGTAAAGGAGCATCCAATAATTTTGCCTTAACGTGATCAGGTAAACTCTGTTCTTTTAACCAAGCTTGTCTTCGAATCACAGAACCTGTTACTGTGGCTCTACAAGAGGCCTGTAAAGAATCAAAACCACATTGCAGAATATGTTTTCCCACCTGTTCAACTGCATGCAATAAATCCTGCATTTCTTTACAATCAGGAGCTTCTGAGCTTGCAAGCATTTTCAGTTTTAACTGAGCCATTAAATATTGTTGGTACTTAAGCATGTGAAGCTGGCAATTTAAAGCTCTTACTGCTAAAGTTGCAGAAGTGTATACTTTCTTCCCCCATCTATCCAAAGCTCTGGAATCTCTGACAGAGGGTATTGGGTTTTTTGCAATGGAAGTCTTAACCCCTTTTGGACCCTGGGAAATAGTTTCTGGATCAGCAGAAGGGTTTTTGTAAAGAAACTTGTGAGAGTCAGGGACTCTGTAATACCTATCTGGCTTGGCTGGTGCAGGGGGCAAAGAGTCAGGAGATAAGCTGGATTCAGAGAAAATATCATCTACAATATCTAGCACAGGCGGAATAACCAGGGGCCTGTGCTGAGGCAATAAGAGGAAATCCCTGAGCCTTTTCTTGGATTCTGAGTAATCCTGACTTTCCCAATGGAAATGCTCCCTCATGGTATGCAAAGTTTCCCCAAAAGAATAATCCTCAGGAGGAGAGGCTGAAGGGATAGATTCTTCACCATCAGAGTCCTCATAGGGGGGTAGAGAATATCCCTGGCCTGAAGAGGAATCAGAGGAAATGGAAACCTGATCAGAGGAGTCATAGTCTGTATCCTGCCTAGGCCTTTTCTCAGGAGGGGGATGGGGACCCCCTGATTAGAGTGATGAGGTCTTCGTCCATTTTAAGCATCTGTTTCTTAGGCATGGAGGACTGTCCAGGAGAATGCTGTACTTGTTTCTTTGTCTTGGCTGTTGGTTTAATGGTAAGTTGTGAAGGTCTGAAAACACCCTCAGAAGCCGATGCCTGCTCAGCGGCTCCGGACCCATCTGAGGGATTAGTTTCCATAGGCCCAATGCCTAGTTGTCTCCACGTGGGAGTCAGACGCGGGCTGTAGCTCTGAGGTAGCGGGTGTCAGGGGCTGTGAAAGTGCCTCACTGAGAACCAGCAAACCGGCGACTGGCCTAGAAGAGGTTCCGTCATTGGTTTTGGACCTCGGATGCCTGTCTTTAAACGTGTCCTTCCGTTTTTTCGGTATTGCAGTCGTCGGTTGATCCGATGGCATAGTATAATTGAACCTTCAGCCAAAGTAGTGCAAAGCAAAATCAAAACGTCTTTTTATAGTGTGTTTGTTAAATCTAGCACAAAACCGACAACTAGTGACGTCGTGATCAGGGCCTAGGCATGGAATACAGTAAGAGTGGAAGTCCTTATGAGGTATTTGCTTCCCACAAGAAATACAATTATTAACTTTTTCTGACATCGGTCTGAAGCAAGAAAAAAGTTTCCCCAATGGGGTACTTAGCTTTATTGAAGACTTCGGATCTGAAATTTGACTTCGAAAATCTCAGGAGTCGGCCGACCGGCACTTGCGAACTGCTTCTGCTTCAGGCACTGCGCAGCAAGAAAGACTGAAGAAAATGGCATCAGATGCATCTTATATAACCCTGGCGCATTGATGTCAGGGAAGAAGCGACAGCAACTGACACCAGACCAAGACTTTGGAACTCTGGCCGACTGCGGGACCGCCTGATGGCAGGATAACCCAAGTGTAATGACTGCAGCAGTGTAACATGATGAACATCTCTCATCCCAAACATCGTTCTTACAAAATCCACAAAACTCATTCTGTTGTAGCACATGAAACATGAGAGCAGCCCCAAATCACTTCTAGTTCTTCACAACCTTTACCATTACACGTCTTTACCTTCACCTTACACTTACCCTCACTGCCTTTGCCTATATATATTTTTACCCCTTCCCCATCCATTAGACTAAATCCAAAAGCCATGACTACTTACATATACACTATCTCCATCACAGTAGGGCATCCTACTAATGGAATTTAGGTTTGGCACTATAAATGCATTTCTTGGCAGTGAGTTTTAATCAGTGCCTTTGGCACCAGTCATTTGTCTGTATTAAACTCTCTTGTAAGATGTTTGTGTTGTGGGGGAGGATATATGATAGCTCCCAATTTGCAGCCATCTGTGAACTTGGTCAGCCAAAGACCTTTGCCATTAGCCTTGGGAAGAAGATGCCAAATAGGAGCCGTCCCAGCACAGAGCACTGAGGCACATAACTGGTGACCAATCTCTTAGTGGAGGTGGTCTTACCAATCCTGACTTCCCAGGTCCTGTCTGTGAGCTATCCAGTGAGTTATGTAGGGCTTTATGTCCAGTCTGGTGAGTCTGCCAACCATATCAGAGTGCGGTACTGTATCAAATGCATTAGCCAGGTCTAGATAAGCAGGATGCACTGTTTTTCCCACATTCATTGTCTCGGTAACCTTCTCAAAAAGTCCACCAAGTTTAATAGGCATGACCTTCCTGTGACAAAGCCAAATTGGGTTGGGTCCACTTTCTGAAGATTGCCTATATCTTTGTTGATCATTTCCATGATACTTTTTTCCATGGCTTTGCATATTAGACTACTCACTAATGGGTCAGTAGTTTCCAGGTTCGGCTGATGTTCCACCTTTGTGAAGTGAGATAACCATTGCAGTCTTCCATTCTTGTGGTACAAAGCCTGCTTTGAGACTATAGTTGAAAACTGACTCAAGTGGTCCTGACAGGGATGTTTCAAGCTATTTAGGAGACATCCTGGGATACTGTAGTCTCCCACTAAGGTTGCATTTTTAGCTTTAGTGAGCACAGCCATGACCTGCTTCCTGCTACTATTTGGGGAGGTTATGTTAGCAGGTATTTCATGGGGGAGGCAGAAGGGAGTGGGAGGGGGACGCTTGAGCTGAATTGTCAGCCAGCAGATTTGCTATGTCACTCTGCTCAGTGAAAGTGACACCATTAATCGTCAGCTTGGTATACTGCTGCATGCTGCCTTTGAAGTTATGGACATAGCTGTAGAAGGGCTTGCAGTTGTCTTTAACCTGTGAGGCTACCTTGACCTTGTAAATGGCCTTGTTGGATTTAATTAGCCCTCTTAATTTCCTGTTTATTTTAATTAGAGAGTTCTTATCATTATGGGAGCTGCTCTTCCCGATTTTAGCCATGACTTTTTTCCTTTTCTTTCATACGCAATTAAGGTTAGAATTCCACTAGTGTGATTTTTCTTATAGAGTTTGTTTTGGGCTTACTTCTAGTAGGTATGGCAGCCTCTATACTGCCATTTGCATAGTTGTGCAGGGTCTCTGTGAACAATTCAACATAGGTTGCTGTGAACTCTGGCTTAGGAGGGTCATGACTTTTCACAAACTATTATTTATCAAGACGTAGTTTGCTTTGAAATTCTTCACAAATGTTACAAGGTTTGCTGGGATTACCGAGTTGACTTTTATTTTGAAGGAGACAGCTTTGCATTCTGGGCTCACCAGTGAGGATGTGACACTGGATGGGGGTGTAGTGCTCTCCCATATTGGTGAGTACCAGGTCCAAGTGCCTTCTACAGATTTAGACCATCAGATGCACAGACAGGGAAAAAAGCTGGAGGAGTCTCGATCTACTTTAGTTAGAAATATACCTCAAGGTTGGTTAAACAGGACGATGTTTGAACCTCTGGTGGGTGTGCGCATTACCTGGTCAAACATATTTGTATTAATAAAGTCCAAGAATCACTGCACCTATAAGTTTGAGGCAATGTATGTTTCCCAATCTATAGAGGGGTAAAGTTAAGGTCTCCCATGAGTATTTGGTTTAAGGGCAAGTGTCTTCAGTAAGTCTAGAGATGAGCTATGGGATTCAGGGGACAAAGCGAGTGACCTATAGCTTGCTAGGATATGATATGAGACTTTGTTTGTGGCAATTTGCATGTGGATAAACTCCAGGACATCATCCTGTTTAACTAACTTCGAGGTATATTGCTTACTAAAGTAGATCGAAACCCTTCTCCAGCTTTTGTCCCTGTCTCTGCATCTGATGATCTAAATCTGTAGAATGCACTGAAGCCTTGCACTGCTAGAGTATTTTCTGCTGATTTAGACCATGCCTATGTAATGGTACATACATGTTTATACTCTCCAGTATGAAAAGAGCTTGTAGGGTGTGGAGTTTCTTGTTTAGGTTCTTAGCATTGAGCAGTAACACCTTTAGGTTTCTTTCTCTGATGATTTCATTGAGATGCTCCTTTGCTGTAATCTGAAAATTAAGCCAGAGACACCAAGAGATTGGCTGTAAGCTTGTTATTAACAAACTGAAAGTAGGACACAATACGTACAGAACATCATGCCTTGATACAGCTAAATGCAAACAGAAACAAAAACAGAAGAGTGCTAAATGAATTTTTTTTCCAGGTCGGTCACATATAGTCCAAATGTACATACCCATCTGAAGTAACCTAGAATGCTCCACTGTGGCATAAGTGGAGATGACTTGAGCTAGGGAGAGCAGGGGCTATAGTATCTATAAGGATCTGTGAGACAGGACATCAGAAGCATTAAAAATGTTAATGGAAAGCAGATGGAAGGAGCAGGGAACCTACAGTTGACAAGACAGCAATGGGAACAAGTATGGTAGCCCCTTTAAAGGCCGGACACTGGCCAAGCCATTAGTATCAGGAAATGTGAATTCTGTACAGGTGGTACCTCTCTCCAAACAGGCTGTGGTGCTCACAGAGAAAATCAGATAGTAACTGTTGGACGTGCAATGTTCTGGAACTATTCTGTAATAAGAATAATATTGTTGTGTAAGGACTTACTGTAACTTTAGATGTTCTTCTCTTCTATATGCTGCTGTATCTATAACATCAGGGAGTTTGCCTCTGGTGAACTCTCATACGTCGACCATTATACAAAATTTAAATGCTACCACTAGGGTGCATGCGACGTTGTGTGTCTCTCTTCTGGATGTCGGTTGTAAACGGATGTTGGGTATAAAGTGGACATCAGCATGCACCTTCTTCAGAACTGAATGCCGCCGGAATCAGTGGCTATGGAGTGGGTACTCCAGGAGTCAGACAAGAGTGAGGGGGAAGGCTGGGTGAGAAACTATACAGCAGCATATAGAAGCGAAGGACATCTAAAGTTATGGTAAGTTCTTACACAACAATACTATGTCGTTCTATTCATATGCTGCCATATCCATAACATCAGGGAGAGTGCAACAGCTCCTGTCCAAAGGAAAGGATGGAAGACCAGAAGCACTTTCCACAAACCAATGAAGGATGGCTCTGGCAAATCTTGCTCTGGCTCTAGAGACAATGTTCAATTTATAGTGCTTAGTGAATGTGTTGTACAGAGGACCATTTAGCTGCTTTGAGAATAGCAGCTGTGTCCAAACCTTTAAAGAATGCCCCTGATCAGGACACTGCCCTAGTAGAGTGTGCCTTTACAGGACAGGGGAGCGGCCATACCATGAGTTGTGTAACAGAAGGAGATGGTTTTAGATATCCAAGATGATATGGTTTGCTTGGAAACAAGGTGCCCCAGGGCTCTTGGGTAGTAAGAGATGAAGTGCCTGTCAGACTTGCGGATGGGTTTAGTCTTGGCCAAATAATATCTGAGTTGTCTATGTACATCTAAGGAGTGAAGTATCCTCTCTGCCGGGTTTTGTGGAGAGGGGAAAAAAGTTGGCAGGTTGATAGCCTGGTTCAAGGACAGTTCATATTTACTACTTTAGGCATGAAGGTTGGGTTAGTACGTAAAAAGACTCTGTCCTTGTGGAAGACTGCGAAAGGGGGAGAGGCCATAAGGGCCTGGAGCTCAGAAACCCTTCTGGCTGAAGTGATGGCCACCAAGAGTATAGTCTTCCAAGTGCAGTGCTGGAGGGAGCAGTTTTTGCTGGTTCAAAGGCTGGGAGAGTCATTTTTTCTAGAACAAAATTAAAATCTTAAGGAGGCAGAATGGGCTTCCTTGGGGGCCTGAGATGTAGTGCCCCTTTCAAAAAGAGTTTGGGTTCTAACCTTGAAGCCAAAGGAAGTACCAGGGGTAGGCATGCTGAGATAGCAGATAAATGATTTTAATGGAGGAGTAGGATAGTCCAGTCTTCATTAGGTCACATACGTAAGAAAAGACTACTGGGGGCTCTGCCGTCAATGGCTGCAAGTTGTTTTTTCTGACACCATATAGAAAATCTCTTCCACTTAAGACAGGTAAGATTTCCTGGTAGATGGTTTCCTGGTCTCCTGCAAAACCTGAAGCGCAGCTTCTGTGTATAGGTGTCTGAAGGGATCACCCACAGTGTACGATTCAGTGTGGACAGTTGGGGGTGTAAGAGTGCTCCCTTCTCCTGTGTGAGCAGGTGCATTCGTTAGGGTAACTTGTGGCGATTGCCCTTGGCTAGTTGTAGTAACAGGGGGAACCAATGCTGCCTTTGCCAACAGGGAGTCACCAGCAAGATTTGAAGCTGTTCCTTCTGAATTTTCAGTAAGACTCTTTGTATGAGAGGGAAGGTGGGAATGCATAAGCGTGCATCCCCTTTCACGGGAGTGAGAGAGAATCCTCCTTCAATGCTTCTGGGTGTGGTGCCTGCAGCAAAAGGTTGGGAGCTGCCTGTTTATGGGGGGAAGCAAAGAGATCCACATCTGGAATACCCCACTGATAGACCAGGTCCAGAAACACGTCATTGTTCAGCATACACTTGTGTGACAGGGTCATGGTCCTGCTTAATGAATCTGCCATCGCATTGTCTGCAAAAGGGATGTATACTGTTTGGAGCAGGATCTGTTTTTTCCAGGAGAATTTCCCAAGCCTGTAGTGCTAGGCTGCACAGGATGTAGGACCTTGTCCCCCGTTTGTTAATGTACCAAAGCATCGTGGTATTGTCTGTGTACCACCTCAGAGTGCCTGGTGGAAGCTGATCCTTGAAGATTATCAAGGCCAATACCAATATTAAGGCTCTCATTTCCTTGATATTGATGTGGTCTTCCTGTTGAGTGAGGGTCCATGTGTTCCTCACTCTCCATTCTCCTAAGGTTGCATCTCATCCTGTGTCTGATGCATCTGTAAAGAGATCTTGGTTGGGGGGGCACTGGTTGTAAGGGTAGGCCGGGATTTGACTGAATCTGGGTTATCCACCACTTCAGTTCCCTGCCCAGGTATGGAAGCATGGGGATCAAGAACTCTAGGGGTTGTAGGTGTTGCTTCCTGAGTGTTCGCAAGTACCACTGGAATTTCCTCATGTGAAGCCTTGCCAGAGGTACCATGGGGATGGTCGAGGCCATGAATCATAGGATTCTGAGGAATTCTCTGGTTGAGATGGCTTTGAAAGGAAGAATTTCCCAGAAATAAGAAGTGAGCATCACAACTTTCTTCTGGGTGAAGACAGGCCATCATCTCCCTTGCCAGAATCAGACATCTCCCTTGTCAGAATCAGACATCCCAGGGGCACCTGATCCTGTGAGGGTATCAGGGAAGATTTTTTGAGTTTATAGTAAATCCCAGATCTGTTAAGAGGGAGATGGTGAAGTCCAGGTGTTGTAAGGCCATGGTACTTGATGTAGATTGAATGAGGATGTTGTTGAGGTAGGGGAAAAGTTGTATTCCCTTTGTCCTGCAAAGGCCATGACTGGAGCCAGACATTTTGTAAATACTCTTGGGGCTGTAGAGAGACAGAATGGTAAAGCACAAAACTGAAAGTGTGCAGAATTCACTGAGAAGCAGGGGAATTTTATGAAGAGAGGATGGATCAGGATGTGTAAGTAGGCATCCTTTATATCCAAGGATACCAAGAAGGCCTGTGGAAGGATCAGGGGGCAGAAGGGTCAAGAAGGCCTGTGGAAGGATCAGGGGGCAGAAGGGTAAGTAGAGAAAGCATCCGAAAGGAGGGAACCCGGAGGAAGGTGTTGAGGTGTAATAGGTCTAGGATAGGACTCCAAGGACCTTCCTTTCTGGGGACCAGGAAAAGTCTTGAATAAAACCCTTTTCCTCATGCAGGTGAACGGACTTCCTGAACAAGAAGTTCCTGCAGGACTGGGGGGAAGCTTGTCAGTTGGTCTCAGGCAGGTAGAGGAATGCCTTTGGGAGTAGGTCTGGCCTCCCAAGTCATGAAGTACCCCTCTTTTATGACAGATAGGACCCAAGAGTCCAGGGTAACCTGCTTCCAAGTGTGGAGGGAAAGGGGCATGGAAAGAGGGGTGTCTGGGTGAAGAACATGGTAGTCACAGGCTACCAGGCTTCCCCTGAAAGGACTGTTTAGATGAAGGAGTGGAGGGAAAGACCTAGAAGGAGGCTGTTTCCTGTGGTCCTTCCTGGTCTTAGCTGGCATTATCCTAGCTGAGATTCTCACAAAGGAGGTTTTGGCAGGGTAATTCCTTTGAAAATGTGGGACTGGGAGACAAAAATAGGTCTCAGTTCTTTGCCTTTAGTCTGGAGGGTCTTGAAGAGGTCAGCAGGAACTGTACCAAACAAGTCTTTATTGTCTAGAGGAGCATCCAGGAGTTAAGATTTGATGTCATCAGGGAGGGGCTGCAATCTAAGCCAAGAGTACCTCCTGATGACAGATCCAGAGGTGGCAGCCCTGGATGAAGTTTCTATGGCATCGTAACTGCACTTAATGGAGCGTTTGGTTACTTGGGTGCAGAAATTCAAAAGAGAGGAGATCTTGGCCTTGGTTGGGGAGTCAGGGATCTCCCCCAATTGTTTCACCACATCTGCCATCAGAGCCAAAGAGTCTTAGGCCATATGTGTTTGGTAGTTGATGGCTCTTACTGCTAAGGTGGCAGAGGTGTATGCTTTTATCTTCAGACACTCCATCAGTCTGCTCTCTTTATCTAAGGGCAGTACAGAGGTGGAGAGAAGTAATTTAGAAGTTTTACCAGCAGCCACAGTAATAACTGAAGGGTCTGCAGATGGGGCTTTGTACAGGAATTTTGCTTCATCAGGGACCTTATAGAATCTATCTTGGCATTTGGGTGCAGGGGGCTGTGAATCAGGACTTTTTGAAGCAGCCAGGCCAGGAAAGCAGGGTGTATGGGGGGTACAACAGAGGGGCTAGGAAACTCCAATTGGAGTAGTTCATAATATCTCTTTTGGGTCTTGGTGACCTGACTGCTGTCCTACTTGAAGAAATTCTGCATTTGTGTAATGGTCTCACCAAAGGTGAAGTCCTCTCTTGGGAAGTCTGTGCCACTGGATTCCTTCTCTGGGGAGGTATAACCCAGAGGAGAAGCAATCTGGGAGGAATAAGTGAGGGATTCATCATCCAATGAATCCTCTTCTCCAGAGTAGACATCAGGAGCAAGTCCATTTGTGGTAGAGGCTGAAGGGGCCTGGGCTGGAGTTGGGGCTTGACGTAAGGGCAGAAAGGTCTTTAGAAGGCCTTGGGTGAAGGCCTGCCAATCTGGAGGCTGTTCAATGGAAGGGGTAGATGGAGGCTGAGAAATATGCTTAGTCTTTTGTTTTCTCTTTTTTTGTGACTCCAATGATGAAGAATCGGAGATACGATGAAGGGTAGGATGGCCGGCCGGCACTCCACAATGTCAGAGGCTATATCTTCTCACACAACAATCTGAGAGACGCAGACCCTCAGAAATTATGAGCCTAGGTTCCTCCTCGGTGACTGAACTGGACACCTGTGAATCCCTCCGGGACATGACCTCGGGTGTTGTACCAGCTTCCTCCGGGCAATCTGGCAAAGGAAGATCCGAGAGCTCTAGCTCGGACTCCAGGCCTTCACTGGCCTTGAGAGGTACAGCAGGAGTGGAAGGTGCAGCAGTCGGTTCAGGCCTAG